>NW_025917883.1:5000-12500 GCF_019202785.1 Penaeus chinensis | reverse complement strand
CCCAGATTCACTGCTGAACGTCTTGCCATGAATATGCAGGCGGCAAACACAGGGAGCGCGCGATATTGAGTTATCATATTAGACTCCAGATTATGGGGCGTGGGGGAAGGGGGAGGGGGAGTGGGGAGGGGAGAGGGGGAGGGGGGGTGGGGAGGGAAGAGGGGAGTGGGGAGGGGAGAGGGGGGTGATTTCGGAGGCGGCGGCGCGTCGGGGTCCTCTCAGGGGGGGTGAAGGAGGGGTGGGGGGTATGCCTTTTTTTCAGCTGTTTGGTTGGTTGGTTGGTTGTTTGTTTGGGTTGATATTCAGGTGTTTGTGTGTGTATCTTGGTTGTTTGTTTGTGTACTTGTCTGTCTGACTGTTTATCTATCTGTCTGTTTATCCATTGGTCTATCTATCTGTAATTTTTTTTTATCTGTCTATGTGTCTATCGGTCTATCTGTGTATCTGTCTGTCTGCCTGTTTATCTATTTATCTGGCTATCTGTCTCTCTGTTTGTCTATCTATCTGTCTATATATTTATGTGTGTGTATTTGTTTGTTTGTTTGTACGTGTATGTCTACAACCTTACTGTATTTTTCTTATTACGCCCGCATTTTGTTTTGCTATATATTTACTGAGTTGATGTGAGTTTAATGCGGTGCATTGAATTGATTTGCTCACGGACATCTGGCGTGGACCTCCCCCCCCCCACTCTCTCTCTCTCTCTCTCTCTCTCTCTCCTCTCTCTCTCTCTCTCTCTCTCTCTCTCTCTCTCTCTCTCTCTCTCTCTCTCTCTCTCTCCTTCCCTCCCTCCCTCCCTCCCTCTCCCTCTCCTTCTCCCTCTCCGTCTCTCTTTCCTCTCTCCGTCTCACCCTCCCTCCCTCCCTCCCTCCCTCCCTTCCTTCCTCCATCCTCCCCCCCCCCCCCCTCCCTTCCATCCTCCCTATCAAATCCATTTTTTCTTGTTTATTTGTTTCTTTCCTCAGTTCCTCCTTTTTTCGGTGTTTACCGTCCTATCTCCTCCGATCCAAGTGAGTTATCGGTTTGCCGGATTCGACTTTTCGAGTTTTGAATTTTAATTATGTAAATGAGCCTTTGAGTCGCAGTCTTCGGGAGCGCTCTAGCACGTGGCGGCGGTCGGCTGAGGTGACCCCGGGAGAAACGACCCTTATTCGCTCGTGGGCTTAAGGTCGGGAATGGCGCGCGATCGAGTCTAGTGTCGTCGTTTAAGTCTCTTTGACCTCCGGCCGTAAATTAACAATTAAACGCCAAGCAATAAATGAGAGAATAGGGGGGAAGAGAGAAAAAAATTGTTCTTTAAATACTGATGCTGTCTGGAATGCCTGTTTTGTATTTGTTTTTACGCAGTTTAGTGTGTTTGTTGACACGCAAGTCCTTTTGGAGAAGAGATGATGAGAAAGAGGAGAGAAAAAACGGAAATGCGAAGGAAAAGAGAGAGAGAGAGAGAGAGAGAGAGAGAGAGAGAGAGAGAGAGAGAGAGAGAGAGAGAGAGAGAGAGAGAGAGAGAGAGAGAGAGAGAGAGAGAGAAATAGACAGAGGGGACAAGAAAAGAGGCGAAAGTAGCAGAGGTAAGAAGAGACGAATGCAAAAGAGAAAAGGAAAAAGAGAGAGAGAGAGAAAGGAAGAAAAATGGAAAGAAAGAAAGAAAAAAAGAAAAGGGAATAATACAAGAGAATGAGAAGAGACAGAGGAAAAGATTTCCAACTTCCCTTTTCCTATTTGACTTTAGAGCGGAGTGAATGGTGACAACAATTAGCTGTAATGTTACGGCGAAATGGGAATGGGGAAATGGGGGTAGAGGGGGGGGCGGGGAGATGGGGGGGCGTGAGGGGAAATAGAGGGGAGAGAAAGAGAAGATGGAAAAGAAGATAAGACTGGAAAGAGGGAAAGGAGGGGAGAGAAGTCGGGTGATGGAGGGAGGTGACAGGAGGGGCGAAGATGGAGAGATAACGGAGAGGAGATAAGCAGGGGAGAAGAGGAAGAAGGACGGGGTGAAACGAGGGAAATTGACTTCCGTTTCTGTAACTTTTCCTACGCATTCCCTCCTCTCTCTTCTCTCCTCTCTTCTCTAATTCTTCCCTCTCCATCCTTCTCCTCTTCTCCCCTCTCTTCCCCTCCCCTCTCTTCTCCTCTCCCCTCTTCTCTAATTCCTCCCTCTCCATCCTTCTCCTCTCCTCCCCTCCCGTCTCCTCTCCTCTCCTCTCCTCTCCTCTCCTCTCCTTATTTCCACTCCCCTCTCCTCCTCTTCCCCCCCCCCCCTTCCCGCGTCTGCCCTAGTCTCCCCAGATCCCCAATTAGCTCCCCCAAAAAATGAATATTGAGAGAGAGAGAGAGAGAGAGAGAGAGAGAGAGAGAGAGAGAGAGAGAGAGAGAGAGAGAGAGAGAGAGAGAGAGAGAGAGCGAGAGGAGCTAGTAAACAAGTTTAGAAGAAAACAAACAAACAAACGGAAAATGGAAACGAGATATCAAGAGAAAGATATTAAATAAAGACAAATGAAACAAAAATGAAAAGAGGGGAACAAGCGAGAGAGCAAAAAAAAAAACGAAAAACAACAAAATCAGAGAATAAGAGGGGGAGAGAGAAAAACAAAAGAGAGCTTGGGGAACGGAAGAGGGGTGTGGGGGGTTCGGGGGGAGGGGGGAGGGGAGGAGGTTGTGTTGGGGTGCGGGGTGGGGGAGGTTGGTGGGGGGAGGCAAGCGCAGTGTGACAGCTGATGCCAAAGCGATATAATAAACACCGAATAGCTGCGCATATGTGCCTTTTGACTTAATTTTCTCTCCGATTCTGAATGAATAGTAATAAGGAAAAGCGATGGGAGAGATAACAGAAGGAGAGGGGAAACAGAGGGGAAAGAGAGAGACAGAGAGGGGGAGGGGGAGAGGGAGGGGGAGGGGGAAATATCTGACAGGATGTGCGGGTGTTTATAATGGCGGCGATTGATGGGGGGGGGGGGGGGGCGTGTGGTGGAGTTGGTGTACAAAGTTTTGTTAAAAAATAACAAGAAGAAGAAGAAGAAGAAAGGTCACCAGTGAGGCTACTGCTAATACTACCGATTGTGATAATGATAATGACGATGGTGATGATGATGATAGAAGTAGCAAGAGTAATGATAGTAATTTTAAAAACAACGAAAACAATGTAATGATGATAATAATAATTCATATTAGTATAATGATAACTTTAACTAATATCAGTATAATGATAATAGCGATAATGGTATTTATGTTGATTATTATAACAAAAGTGATGACGGCAATCCTATTAATGCGATAATAAGGCCGTTTTCGCTACGGTATGGCGACCATCTGACAAATGAGCTGATTCGGGCGTGGTATGAATGGCCAAAGGCTGACGGCTGACGGCTGACGCAGACTCACACGCTCCGAATGGGGGAGAAAGGAAGAAATGGGAGAGAGGAGGAGAATGATAAAAAAGGGGAGAGAGAAACCGAAGGGCGCCAATCACGGCCATTATTGACCTCTTATCAACGGGTCATTGTGGCTTTATTGGTGAAAATAAAAGGCAGGCAGAGGCTGTAATTTTGCCGCCGTGATAAATGCTCGACGGCGCTATAACGGAGTGAAGGAGGGGGAGGGGGGAGGGAAGGAGGGAAGGAGGGAGGGGGAGGGAGGGGAAAGGAAGGGGGAGGAGGAAGAAAGGAAAGAGGGAAAGGGAGGGGGGAGGGAAGGAGTGGGGAGGAGGGGTAGAAAGAGGTGAAAGCAGTGAAGGAGGGAGAAGAAGGGAGGTAAGGAAGGAGGAGAGGGAGGGGAAGGGAGGAAGGGAGGGAAGGAGGGGGATCTAGAAAAGAAGGAGAGGGAGGAATCTAAAAGAAAGGGAGGGGAAGGGAGGGAGGAAGGAGGCCAGATGGAAGGAAGGGAGGGAGGGATTGAAGTAAGGGTAGGGGGGAAGGAGGGGGGGGATTTGGAGGAAGGAGAAATCTGGGAGTGGGGAGTGGGAAGGAATCTAGCAGGGAGGGAGGGAGAGAAGGGGAAGGCGGAGTGAAGAGGAGGGAGAGATGGTGAGTTGGAGAAAGGGCAAGGGAGGATGAGGGGATTGGAAAAGGGAAAGAAGGGAGGAGAGAGAGAGAGGTTGTGATGAAAGGAGGGAAAAGGGATGAAAGGGAGCATGGAGGAGGAGGAAGAGGAGGAGGAGGAGAAGGAGAAGGAGAAGGAAAAGAGAGAGGAGGGGGAGGGGGGAGAGAGAGAATGAAGCGAGGAAGAGAGGAAGGGCGAGGGGGAAGAAGATTTCGGAAAAGAAGGAGTAAGTAAAAGGGAAAATAGAGAGGGAGAAGGAGAGACGGTGAAAATGAAGACGATAATGATATAGGCTGGATGAATATATTAGGGTTAATGCGTGTAATTTGAGCAGTTAATGTGACAATATGAAGACGCCGTATCATTGACGATATAAATACGCATTGATTGAAATGAACAGCACCGATGATGATATGTCCATCTTCATTATAGTTGTAATTATATACACTGATTATAATGATAAGTGGTATGATGATGTTTTGATAATATTACAACCACGACCACTATTACCACTACTACTACTGCTAATAATGATCGATGAAGAAATAATTATAATGATAATGACTGTAATTATGAAAATAATGAAATAATGCTAATAATTATAGTAACAAGAGTAATGATTATAGTTGCAATGATTATTATAATAATAATAATAAAATAATGATAGTAAAGATAATCAAAAGTGACATTGAAAATAAAAATAATGATTAATTATGATAATGATGTAGAGACAGTATTAATAGGAGGGAGAGGGAAGGAGAGGGGGAAGAGAGAGAAGGGAAAACCTTAATGAAGTCATGGTACGGATATTAGATGTCCTGTGATGTCATGTGTTAACTTTAACCATTGTGTCATTCCGTCTTGAAGAAAAAGGGAGAAGGAGAAGTTTTTATTTCATTTTATTTCTTTCTCTCTCTCTTTTTTTTTTTTTTTTTTTTTTTTTTTTTTTTTTTAATAATTATCGTGGAATTGTAATTGGACTAATTTTGTATGTGTTATTTTTCATATCATGTTTCTCCCTTCTCACTCGTCGGTGTTGTTAGTGTGTTTGTACTCTTCTTTTCTTTTCGACTCGCTCTCTCTTTCTTATCTCTCTCTCTCTCTCTCTCTCTCTCTCTCTCTCTCTCTCTCTCTCTCTCTCTCTCTCTCTCTCTCTCTCTCTCTCTCTCTCTCTCTCTCTCGATCACTCTTTTCCCTTTCCTTCCTCCCTCCCTCTCCTGTCTTTCACTCTTCTTGTCTCTCTCCTTCTTCTCCTCCCCTCCCTCTCAATCCTCCTCTCTCTCTCACTCTTCCTCTCCACCTTTCCTCCTCCCCCTTTTCCTTCTTCGCGCGATATATTCTTCTTCTCTCGCATACGAATGGAAACGCAAGATCTATTCCTTTGCTTTTATTTCACTCGGAAGGACAGCTGGTCATTGGATGTTGCGTTGTGTTTTGAGTTGTGTGTGAAGTGACCTTGGATGTTGCACAGTATGTCGAGTTGTATGTGAAGTGACCTTGGATGTTGCACAGTATGTCGAGTTGTATGTGAAGTGACCTTGGATGTTGCACAGTATGTCGAGTTGTATGTGAAGTGACCTTGGATGTTGCACAGTATGTCGAGTTGTATGTGAAGTGACCTTGGATGTTGCACAGTGTGTTGAGTTGTGTGTGAAATGACCTGGATGTTGCACAGTGTGTTGAGTTGTGTGTGAAATGACCTGGATGTTGCACAGTGTGTTGAGTTGTGTGTGAAGTGAACCTAGATGATGCAATGTATTAAGCTGTTTATTAAGTGACCTTGTATGTTGCAGTGTATTGAGTTATATATTAAGTTGCCCTTTGATGCTTGACGAGGATTATAGCACGGGAGAGGCACTGTTGGAGGCTGGCTAAAGAAGGAAATAGGGAGAGGAAGGAGAAGAGAGGGAGAGAGATGTAGAGGGAAGAGGGTAAAGGGAGGAAGAGAATGGGGGGAGAGGAAAGGAGGAAGAAGGAATGAAGTAGCTGAAGGAGAGGAGAAAGAGAGGAGAGGAAAGATGAAAGAGGGGAGAGAAAAAGTATCGTGAATGAGGAAGAAGGAACGAAATAGACGAAGGAGGGGAGATAAAAAAAAAAAAAAAAAAGCAGCGGAGGAGGAGGAGGAGGAGGAAGGAAGAAGAAAGAAGAAAGAGAAGGAGGCCGACCAAGTATTATAGATGGACGAAGTTGCAAGATAGGAGAGAAAATGTTGGTGATTCACGCGACGCCGTTCGTAAGGAAAGACAGACGCCCTTGCAGGATTTATATGGCGAGGGAGAGACTGTGGTGTGGAGGCGCGACATCTGGTTAACGTGAAGCGATGTCCAGGCAGGCGGTTCCGAATTTACGAGGATAATGTTGATGTCAAGTTTGTTTGACAGGAAGGAAAGGTCGTGTGGGCTTAGAACGAAACGACTGGAGGAGAGGGGGAGGGGGAGGGAGGGGGGGAGGGGGAGGGAGAAAGAGACAGAGAGGGGGAGGAAGGGAGGGAGAGGAAGAGAGAGGGGGGAGGAAGAGGGAGAGAGAGGGGGAGGAAGGGAGGGAGAGGGAGAGAGAGGGGGAGGAAGGGAGGGAAAGGGAGAGAGAGGGGGGAGGAAGAGGATGAGAGAGGGGGAGGAAGGGAGGGAGAGGGAGAGAGAGGGGGAGGAAGGGAGAGAGAGAGAGAGAGAGAGAGAGAGAGAGAGAGAGAGAGAGAGAGAGAGAGAGAGAGAGAGAGAGAGAGAGAGGGAAAGACAGAGGGAGAGGGGGAGGGGGAAGGGGAAGGGGTGAGGGAGAGGAAGGATAGAGAGAGAGAGAAAGAGAGAGAGAGAAAGAGAAAGAGAAAGAGAGAGAGAGAGATAGAGATAGAGAGAGAGAGAGGGAGGGAGGGAGGGAGGGAGGGAGGGAGGGAGGGAGGGAGGGAGAGACAGAGACAGAGACGAAGAGACCGCGTGGTCGCCGTCGCATGTCCCAGCGTACGAACGATGAAGACGACGACGACGCTGTAATAACACGTTTGTTGGCGCGGGGAAGGCGGCGATGACGATGCTCTCGCGTCGCGCCTCCTTTCACGCCGCTGGTCCTTGGCGGCGGGAGACGTCGGCGATGAATACGAAATCGACCGGAAAATGGGTCCCCGCATATCGAATAACCCGGCCGTCGATACCGATTCGGACGATGTGTTCGCTCATCCGGACGCGCCGCCGAGGACCGGACTTAGGCAGGTGGAAGGATGTGTTCGGATGGTCTGCTTATTCGTCTCCGTGTTCGTGTTATGGCTGGTTGATGTAGGGAACTAGAGAGGGTGGAAGGAAGGGAGAAATGGAGAAAGGAGAGGGAGAGAGGGAGAGAGAGAGAGAGAGAGAGAGAGAGAGAGAGAGAGAGAGAGAGAGAGAGAGAGAGAGAGAGAGAGAGAGAGAGAGCGAGAGAGGGAGAGAGAGGGAGAGGGAGAGAGAGAGGGAGAGGGAGGGAGGGAGGGAGGGAGGG
>NW_025917883.1:0-2500 GCF_019202785.1 Penaeus chinensis | reverse complement strand
ACACACACACACACACACACACACACACACACACACACACACACACACACACACACTTTTCCTCTTTTACGTATAGTTGTATAACGCTTGAACATGCTTCAACATTATACATACAAAATACAGAAGTACCGGACAACTTCCAACAAATATAATTCACAGATTTGTAAAACTTTTATCACAAAAGATTATATTAAAACAACACATTTGCATTTCATGTTTGCTTCCGCAAGTAATTGTAATTTTTTTTGTTTTTTTTTAACCCAGCATATTATTTTCTTTACACACAAAAATTATATATTTTTTCCCGCGGTGGCTATGGTTTCACGCACGAGACGCCGCTTCTGTTTTACTTTCCTTTCTGATTTTTCTTTTCCTTTTTTTCTTTTTTCTTTTTTTCTTTCATTTTTTTCCTGGAAAAGTTTTGTTCGAGGTATGATTGCCTTTTTCATAATTTTACTTTTTTATTAGCTAATTTCATTCATTCTTTTATCGGTGCCTTAATATTTTTAACTATTTATGTTATTTTTTTGGTCTTGCCATCATATTTTATGACCTTTTTATATGTAGTTGTTATTTGTTTATTTAATAATATATTTTTGTATTTAATCATATATTTATTCACTTCCTTCCTTCATTTACCTATTTACCTTCGAGTTTTACCCAGACCATCGTAATACTAATTTTGGCATATACAGTACCTACTTTCAACCCCGTAACCGGCGGCCAAACATAATTATTAGGTTTACGAGAACCGCACCGGCGTTTACAATGGTTTTATTTACAAAGCGCTAGGCTGGAGAAAAAATGAATGTGATAGTGTTACAGAAAAGTAAACACGATATAGTGATAGAAGTGTTATCGCAAAAAGAAATGTGGGTTTCGCGTTATGGTGGAGGTGGGGATGATGGTGGTGGTGGTGATGGTGATGGTGGTGATGGTGATGGTGATGGTGGTGGTGGTGACGGTGATCAAGATGGTTATTAGTATTGTTTATGTTGGAGGTTTTCTTATCTTTCTCCTCTTTGCCTCTCTTCCCCTTTCCTCTCCACTCCCCATCGTTATCTTGCCCCTCCGGTTTATTCTCGTTTTCTGCCTCTACTTCTTTGCCTTTGCCAACCCTCTCCCCATCCTTGCCACGTTGATGCCCTTCGAAGCAAGCACCAGTAGGACCTACCCGAGTGCCACAGTGCTACGTCGGTGAGGGAGCGACAAGGCGGAGGAGGGAAGGGGGAAGGGGAAGGGGAAGGGGGAGGGGAAGGGGGAGGGTTAAGAATACAAATGCGAATAATCCCTCTGGAGTTTTTTTGTTTTTTTTCTTTTTTCTTTTTTTTTTCTTTTTAGAGGTTTAATGATGAAGACACTCTCGAGGCATAAGGGACCGACTCCTGGGCTCTCGCTATGAAGGGTAACAAGATCTGACACCCGGGGGGAAGGGGGGGGGGCCGGTCCTGATCTTGGGACGAGGCACTAAGGGAGAGAGGCACACCCGGGGGACGGCGAATGGCTACCCTGGGGCGATTTAGAGGGACGGGAAGGGGGAAGGGGGAAGGGGGGAGGGGAGGGATCTTTCGGAGGCTCCTTAGAATACTGAACTGGTGGAGAAGATTAGTGGATTGGCGTAATGGGGAGGAATGGGATAAGAAAGAGGGGTAGAGGGAGAAAGAAAAGGAAGGAGGGTTGAAAGGAGGGAAGGAGGAAGGAAGGAAGAGGAGGGAAGGGAGGGACGGGAGGGAGGGAGGGATGAAGAAGAAGAAGAAGAAGAAGAGACAAAGAAGACGAAGAGACGAAGAAGAAGAAGAAGCAGAGACGAAGGAAGAAGAAGAAGAGGGGTTCAGGGAAGGAAGGGAGGGAGGGAGGTAGGGATAAAGGAAAGAAGGAAGGAAGGAGGGTTGAGGGAAGGGAGGGGGGGAGGGAGAAAGAAAAGGGGAAGGAAAGGAGGAGGAAGAAGAAAAGGAAGAAAGAAAAGAATGTTGAGAGAAGGGAGGAAGGAAGGAAGGAAGGAAGGGAAGGATCGCTAGTAGGTAGGGAGGGTAGGGAAGGAAAGAAGAGGAGGGTTAGATGGACTTTGAAGTGAGAGAGGAAGGGAAGAGAGGAGGTAATTGGAAAAGAAGAGAAGGGAGTAAGAGAGAGAGAGAGAGAGAGAGAGAGGAGGGAGAGAGATTGGAGAGAGAGAGGAGAGAGAAGAGGAACGAGCGTGAGAACATAGGAGAGAGTGCGAGGAGGAAAGAAAAGGGAGTCTGGGGAGGTAGTGGATGATGCGACAAGATAATGTCAAAGTTGAGAGAAAGGGGACAGGGGCAGAGGAATTTGGGAAAAAAAAAAAATGGAGAGGAGGGAGGAGAGGGAGAGGAGGCAAGGAGGAGGGAGGGAGAAGGAGGGGGAGGGAGGGGAGGGAGTCGGTGAGCGTAGAGCGTGGTGGTGGTAGGACGAGGTTGCGAGGGGGGAAAGGGGGGGGAGGGAAGGTGGGGATAAGGCGAGGAAAAGGGGAATTGCCCTTTTA
>NW_025917882.1:0-2500 GCF_019202785.1 Penaeus chinensis | reverse complement strand
CTAAGGCAAAAAATGAATAATAATAACAATAATAGTGATAATAATAATAGAATAAAAATCAAACGAAAAAAACAACTTGACTGATCTGACAAACTCCAAAAATTCTGACTGCTTGTAAACATGAAGGACGCCGGCAAGATCTTACAACTGAAAACATCTACGACTCACTTAAGACAGGAACAAGTAAAAGATAAATTTGGAACAGCGGAAATTCAGCT
Source organism: Penaeus chinensis (assembly GCF_019202785.1). NCBI lineage: Eukaryota > Metazoa > Arthropoda > Malacostraca > Decapoda > Penaeidae > Penaeus > Penaeus chinensis. The sequence continues at coordinate 2,282 of NW_025917882.1, read as the reverse complement.
TGACTATAGGTTGCACTGGAAGATCGATGAATCATGAGATACAGTGACTTAGAGAAAAATGAAGAAAAGGTATGAATGAAAATGAATATCTTCACAACACAAGAGATGGATCTGACCGGTATCGATTAGCTCTTCGTCGCATTTCTGACGAAGATATAATCGAAGCTGGTCAAATACATCTCTTGTGTTGTGAAGATTTTCATTCTCATTCATGCCTTTTCTACATTTGTCAACACGAATACGGTTCATAGAGAAAAATGTATTTTAGACTTTTTAATTTTCGCTTCGTTGATACTTAATACTTTGCATATTTTTGTCCTTATCTTAAATCAAAACTTTATTTTTTTATTACTAAAATGTGTTGCTTTTAACTCCACTTTGTTTTTGTTTTTTAAACAAGATTTAAGCGCAGTACATTGAGAAATATAAGCAAATACCTGTGCACTCTATCTCAGGTAAAAAAGAACTATGTGATTATTTTATCTCAACTGATTAAAAAATATATTCATATTATATACTGTAGTCTAATACCGTAATCTCAACTAACGGCTATGTATAAAATATATAAAAAAAATAATTATATTCCTATCCAAAGTGGTTAGTCTTGTTAATAATAAGTAAATAAATAAATAAACGAACTTATTTCTGGATATTTTTCTTCATAGCCAATGGTACGGAAAATCTACTGTTAATAGGTTGTGAAATTCCCTTGCAGCATAACACAGGATTACTCAGCATAAACTTTCCGTGTTTTATTAACAGTTTAGCAACGCAGCCCGTGCAACTAGGGTCAAAGTGCGTGTGAACTCTGCTACGTAACTTCGGGCGAAAAAAAACAACAACAACAATAAACTCCCAGGGTTTCAATTGCAGAGCACCTTGCAATACAGTTTACCGGGCTACAATTCCTGTTTTATTTAATCTCCTTCACTATATGGGCTGATCTTTACGCCCATGCAATATCAGAAAGGCACAGAAAGTGATGCAATGATTTCGGCGACATGACTGGAAGTGTAAGAGTGTCCGTGTGAGCTTAATGGATTAAACCGGAGTCAGGAAGTTGAGGAAGTTATCACCTACTGGTCACTTATTTTGTCCCAAGCGATAATTTCGTGAGGGAAGTTATGACGATAAATGATATGAATATTGATATAACACCAATAATGCTTAAAACGGCCAAATAGTCGATGGAACTAATAAAAAAAAGCCAATTTAAACAAGGTAGAAAGATAACAACAATTATAACTATAGATAATTCTGATATCAGTGGTGTGAAATGATAGACCTTTGAGACAAAAATAAATTATATGTATATACGCAGATAGCGAATAACAAATAAAATAACATGTTTAACAGTAATGGTAGATAATAATAAACCTATCATATCAATAGAACTAGAATAGAGAACATTGCTTTATCGTTAATGACTATGTACTTTTATCAATTTGCATTTGTCGACTCATTGGTCGACCCCAAGACAGACACTTCCTTGTTACTTGGAAAGCGAACGAGGGTAAATACATAAACAAAGAATAACAAAGAACAAGGTAAGATAAGTAAAGAGAAAATTAATGTAGAAAAAATATCAAGAAATTTACTTTGCTTATAATTTGTTCTCTCTCTCTCTCTCTCTCTGTCTCTCTCTCTCATTCTCTCCCTCCCTCCTCCCTCTCTCTCTCTCTCCCTCCCTCCTCCCTCTCTCTCTTTCTCTTTCCCTCCCACCCTCCCTCTCTCATTCTCTCCCTCTCTTTCTCCCTCTTTCTTTCTCTCGCTCCCTCTTCCCTCACTCCCTCCCTCCGATCTCTCACTCCCTCCTCCCTCTCTCTCTCTTTCTCTCTCCCTCACACCCTGCCTCTCCCTTCTACCTCCCTCCCATCCCTCATCCCCCAAAACAACAGTCTCCCCCCCCCCTTGACACGACCATGGCCCTCCTGCCGGTGGCGCGTAAGGCGGGCGCGAGGGATTCCCACACTGGAGGGCGGGCGTCGGGGGCGCTGCGTGTATGGATGGATGCATACATATGAATATATATATATATATATATATATATATTTATATATATAGTATGTTTGTGTATATGCATGTTTAATATATATATATATATACATATATATATGCATATATATATATATATATTATATATAATATTATAATATATATATATATATATATATTATAACATCTATATATACATCTATATACTTACACACACACACACACCACACACACAACACACACCACACACACAATATATATATATATATATATATATATATATATAT
>NW_025917881.1:15000-16261 GCF_019202785.1 Penaeus chinensis | reverse complement strand
ATATTATCATTATTTTGTAATTATTATTGTAATTACTGGCGCCATATATTTTTTTTTTGTTTGGGTAATTATAGTATTAGTAGAAATAATAATGACGGTAGAAACAATAATAGTAACAAAACAACAATAATGACAATAATAACGATTTTATACTACGTATTAATATCATTATTTCAAATATTATCGTTATTATTGTAATTGTTTCAGTTATAATATCTATTTTTTCTATTATACTAATAAAAAAGAATAATAATGAAAATAATAACAATAGTAATGATAATAATATTATGATTACTATTATAATTATTATTACCATTATAATTGTTATTAGTGTTATTATTACAGTTATATTTTGTATTGTAATAATAATAATAATAATAATGAAAACAATAATAATAAAAATAATAATAATAATAATAATAATAATAATAATAATAATAATAATAATAATAATAATAATAATAATAATAATAATAGTTATAATAAAAATAAACCCAATAATAATAATAATAAAAATAATTATAATAATAATAATAATAATTATAATAAAAATAATAATAATTATAATAATAATAATAATAATAATAATAATGATAATAATAATAATAATAATAATAATAATAATAATCATAATAATAATAATAATAATAATAATAATTCAAGTATTCCTGTTATTATCAATTTTATCATCATTATTGTCATGATTAATACGATTCTGATAAAAGTTATCGTTGTTGCACTAATAATTGCAAAAAAACTCATTGAAATCGAAAAAACGGCATTTTTGCGTACACTCTGAAAAGGCTAGATTTCGTAAGATTTTGCCTTTTGGGATATTATTTATTTTCCTTTTTTATTATATAGGAGACCATTATTGTTATTATCATCATTATTATCCATATTATTGTAATTAATTTAAATACATATACTATTGGTAGAAATTATAATAATAAAAGAAACAATAATGATAATAATAATAATAATAAAACCAAAAATAATGACAATAATAACTATTTTATAATACGTATTACTATCATTATTTCACTTATTATCGTTATTGTTTTAATTATTTCCGCTATGATATTTAATTGTATACTAATAATAAAAATAACAATAAATATAACAACAACAGCAGTATTAATAATAACAATATTATGATTACTATAAAAAATTATTACAATTATAATTATTATTAGTGATATTATTACAGTTACAATATTTTTTTTATGTAATAATAATAATAATAATATTTATAATAATA
>NW_025917880.1:0-7500 GCF_019202785.1 Penaeus chinensis | reverse complement strand
CCCAGGGCGTCCACCCTGTCGACAGCGACGAGGTGGAGGAGGCCAGGAAGCTCCACTTCTTAGTTCACAAGAATCTGGCCGATCAGCGCCGCCAGGGGTATGGGACGAGCGCCCCGGCCGTGCCCTTCCCGATTGGCACTCCGGCGGCAGGAGGAGGTGCGCCTTTCCCCCCAGGGCAAGGGACGGGGGCGCCCTTCAGTCCCTCCGATCCGTGCCTCCTGTTGGGCAAGCAGCACCCGAGCCTTGTGCCGGAGGAGTGCCGCGTGCCCGGGCAGTTCGGGGCGGATGGCACCGTCGCGGGCACTGGCGGCGTGCCCTTGCCGGGTATTGGCGGGGCGCCGGGCACGGCTCCTGGCACAGGGGCAGGGGCAGGGGCTGGCTTTGACGCGTCGAGTGGAGGCGCGCCCTTGCCTGGGTTGGGAGGAGGTGCCGGAGGGTTTGACACTGGACCAGGTGCCGGAGGGTTTGACACTGGATTTGGTGCCGGAGGAGGATTCGGTGCTGGAGCAGGTGCCGGAGGATTTGACACTGGACCAGGTGCTGGAGCAGGTGCCGGAGGAGGATTCGACACTGGAGCAGGTGCCGGAGCAGGTGCCGGAGGGTTCGACACTGGAGCAGGATTTGGCGCCGGAGGATTTGACACTGGAGCAGGTGCCGGAGCAGGTGCCGGAGGATTTGACACTGGATTTGGCACCGGAGGAGGATTCGACACTGGACCAGGTGCTGGAGGTGTCCCACTTCCCGGCATAGGTGGAGGAGGTGCCGGAGGATTTGACACAGGGGCAGCTGGTGGTGCCGGAGCAGGTTTCGACACTGGAGCAGCTGGACCAGGCTTCGACACTGGTTTCGGAGGAGGAGCAGCTGGAGGAAGTGGAGTTCCTCTCCCAGGAGTAGGTGGAGCGGGTGGAGGAGCAGGTGGAGCTGGATTCGACGGAGGAGCAGGTGGAGCGGGCTTTGACGGAGGAGCAGCTGGACCGGGTTTCGGAGGAGCAGGTGGAGCAGGTGGAGCGGGGTTTGACGGAGCTGGAGGCTTCGGAGGAGCAGGTGGAGTACCTCTTCCCGGAGTAGGTGGAGCAGGTGGAGCGGGGTTTGACGCTGGCTTCGGAGGAGCAGCTGGAGGAGTAGGTGGAGCAGGTGGAGCAGGGTTTGATGGAGCAGCAGGACCGGGGTTTGACGGAGGAGCAGCTGGAGGCTTCGACACTGGCTTCGGAGGAGGAGCAGCTGGAGGAGCAGGTGGAGTTCCTCTCCCCGGAGCAGGTGGAGCAGGTGGACCAGGCTTTGATGGAGGAGCTGGTGGAGACTTTGGAGGAGCAGCTGGTGGAGGCTTCGACGCTGGCTTCGGAGGAGCAGCTGGAGGAGGAGGAGGAGGAGGAGGTGTACCCGCGCCTGGAATAGCTGGAGCAGGTGGAGCAGGTGGAGCGGGGTTTGACGCAGCTGGAGGCTTCGACGCGGGCTTTGGAGGAGCAGCTGGACCAGGTGGAGCAGGTGGAGACTTTGGAGGAGCAGCTGGAGGTTTTGGAGGACCCCCTGGAGCCCCTGGTGGAGCCGGAGCGGGGTTTGACGGAGCTGGAGGCTTTGGAGGCGCAGCTGGACCAGGGTTTGACGGAGGAGCAGCTGGAGCCCCTGGTGGAGCAGGATTCGACGCTGGGTTCGGAGGAGCAGCTGGAGGTGCAGGTGGAGTTCCTCTCCCGGGAGTAGGTGGAGCAGGAGGAGCGGGGTTTGATGGAGCAGCAGGACCGGGGTTTGACGGAGGAGCAGCTGGAGGAGGTTTTGGAGGAGCAGGAGGAGCGGGGTTTGACACCGGCTTTGGAGGAGCAGGTGGAGCAGGTGGAGCGGGGTTTGATGGAGCAGGTGGAGCTGGCAGTCCGGGGTTTGACGGAGCAGCTGGAGGCTTCGACGCTGGCTTCGGAGGAGGAGCAGCTGGAGGAGCAGGTGGAGTTCCTCTCCCCGACGTAAGTGGAGCAGGTGGAGCGGGGTTTGACACCGGCTTCGGAGGAGCAGCTGGACCAGGTGGAGCGGGGTTTGATGGAGGAGCAGGACCGGGGTTTGACGGAGGAGCAGCTGGAGGTTTTGGAGGAGCAGGTGGAGCAGCTGGAGCAGGAGGAGCGGGGTTTGACGGAGCAGCTGGAGGTTTTGGAGGAGCAGGTGGAGCAGGTGGAGCGGGGTTTGATGGAGCAGCAGGACCGGGGTTTGACGGAGGAGCAGCTGGAGGTTTTGGAGGAGCAGGTGGAGCAGGTGGAGCGGGGTTTGATGGAGCAGCTGGTGGAGCAGGATTCGACGCTGGCTTCGGACTCGACGCTGGAGGAGGAGGAGGATTAGGAGGAGGAGGAGGCGTGCCCCTTCCCGGGATCGGTGGAGGCGCCGGCGGTGCGGGATTCGAGCCTTCGGGACCGCCAGGGGGCTTCGGGCCCGGAGCGGGGGGGAGTTTCCCCGCCGGGTCGCCGGGGAGTGGATTCGACGCGGGTGGAGCTGGTGGATTCGACACAGGAGCTGGTGGATTTGACACAGGAGCTTCCGCTGGATTTGACACAGGAGCTGGTGGATTCGACGCGGGTGGAGCTGGTGGATTTGACACAGGAGCTTCATCTGGATTCGACACAGGGGCTGGTGGATTCGACACGGGAGCTGGTGGATTCGACGCGGGTGGAGCTGCTGGATTTGACACAGGAGCTTCCGCTGGATTTGACACAGGATCGAGTGGCGGATTTGATGTCTCTGGTGGCTTTGGCACCGGTTCGACTGGCGGCGTGTCTCTGCCTGGACTAAGTGGCGGAGCTGACACGACTGGGGCAGCCGGGGCGGGGTTTGACACCGCTGGAGGAAGTCCCGGAGGATTCGACACCGCTGGAGGAAGTCCCGGTGGATTCGACACTGCAGGAGGTTCCGCAGGATTCGACACTTCTGGAGGATTCGACATTGCTGGAGGATTTGGCACTTCTGGAGGAAGTCCCGGAGGATTTGACACTTCTGGCGGTGCCGGAGGATTCGACACCGCAGGAGGATTTGGCACTTCTGGAGGAGCTGGAGGATTTGGCACTACTGGAGGAGCCGGAGGATTCGACACCGCAGGAGGATTCGACACCGCAGGAGGATTCGACACCGCAGGAGGATTCGACACCGCAGGAGGTTCCGCAGGATTCGACACTTCTGGAGGATTTGGCACCGCAGGAGGAGCCGGAGGAGTGCCATTGCCAGCAGTGGGCGGTGCCTCCGGTGGCATCCCAGGCTTCGACGCCGGCACCAGCTCGACCTTCGACGCCGGGATCGACGCTGGGAGCAGCCCGGCGCTTGGCGGGGGGTCGAGCGGTGCCTCCTCGGCTGGTTTCGACTTGAGTAGTTCCTCGTCTGGTTCATCCGGGTTTGACTTGAGTGGTTCCTCTGGTTTCGACTCGAGCGCGAGTGGTTCCTTTGGTTCCTCTGGTTTCGACCTGAGTGGTTCCTCTGGTTTCGACGCGAGTGGGTCGTCTGGTTTTGACTTGAGTGGTTCCTCGTCTGGTTCCTCTGGCTTCGACCTGAGTGGTTCCTCTGGCTTCGACGCGAGCGGTTTCTCGTCTGGTTCCTCTGGTTTCGACGCGAGCGGTTCCTCTGGTTCCTCTGGCTTCGATTCGGGCTTCCCAGGGGCGGATTTCGGCGGAGCCTTCGGGCCGAGCGGCTCCTCGTCCTCGTCGTCTTCGGGTATCAACGTCCCCATCTCGGGTCCTCCTTTGGATGGGGCGTTCGGCTCCGGCTTCGGCTCCGGTGAGGCTGCAGGAGGAGGAGGAGGAGGAGGAGGAGGAGGAGTGGGCATAGGCCTAGGGTTAGGAGCCGGAGATCTAGGAGGAGGAGGAGGAGTGGGTCTAGGCTTAGGCTCAGGAGGCTCAGATCTAGGAGGCTCAGGAGGAGGAGGCGGAGGCGTGGGCTTAGGTTTAGGCTCAGGAGGCTCAGATCTAGGAGGAGGAGGAGGCGCAGGAGGCCTCTTCAAGGGCAAAGATCCCGGCGGGTCTCCCACGGCGCCGGGGCGAGATATGGCTTTCCCGTTTTTTGAGCGAGGCCCACCGGTGCCCTTCGGAGCTCCAGGTGGGCCGAGCCACGCCCTTCCGACCGCCCCCCCCTCGTCTAACCCCCCAGCTGTTCCCCCCGCCTCTCCTGCCCCCTCTCTTCCTAGCCCCGCGGGTCCGTCCTCTTCCTTTTCCTCGTCCTCGTCCTCCTCTCTGCCTAACACCTCGGGTCCGTCCTCTTCCTCGTCCTCCTCATCTTCCTCTTCCTCTTCCTCTTCGTCCTCGATCTCTTCCTTCGACTCAGCCTTCTCCTCGTCCATCTCTCTCCCTTCCTTCGAGAACTGTGAGCCGTCGACTTGCCCTCCTGGAAGAGGAAGAGGAAGAGAAGGAGAAGGAAGAGAAGGAGGAGAAGGAGAAATAAGCGACCTCCCTTCCTCTTTCTCTCTCTCCCCCTCTCTCTTCCCCTCCCCCTCTTCTTCCTCTCTCTCCCCCTCCCCCTCTCCCTCTTCCTCTTCCTCTCTCTCCCCCTCCCCCTCCCCCTCTTCCTCTCTCTCTCCCTCTCCCTCTTCCTCTTCCATTCTCCCTCCCGACATCACGCTCCAAGACCTCTCTCAAGACATTCCTCAAGATCTGGCCAAAATCTATCACGATATTTACGGTATCAAAATGATCAAGGATGACACAGCATTTCCGCTTAGGAGAGCCCCCGCGCCGGCGAATTTGGAATTGCCGAGACAGTGATAAAGGAGGGAGATAGAGAGAGAGAGAGAGAGAAAGGAAGAGAAAAGGAGGGAGATAGAGAGAGAGAGAGAGAGAGAGAGAGAGAAAAGGAGGGAGATAGAGAGAGAGAGAGAAGGAGAGAAAGAAGGAGAGAAGGATAGAGAGATATAGAGAGATAGAGAAGGAGAGAAAGATAGAAAGATAGAAAGAGAGAGAAAGAGAGAGAGAGAGAAAAAAAAAGAGAGATAGAGAGAGAGAGAGAAAGAAAGAGAGATAGAGAGAGAGAGAGAGAAAGAAAGAGAGATAGAGAGAGAGAAAGAAAGAGAGACAGAAAGAGAGAAAGAGAGAGAGAAAGAAAGAGAGACAGAGAGAGAGAGAGAAGGAGTGATAGAGAGAGAAAGAAAGAGAGACAGAGAGAGAGAAAGATAGAGAGAGAGAAGGAGAGATGGAGAGAGAAAGAAAGAGAGATAGAGAGAGAAGGAGAGATAGAGGGAGGGAGAAGGAGATGGAGGGAGAAGGAGATGGAAGGAGAGAGAGAGAAAGAAGGAGAGATAAAGAGAGAGAGGAAGAGATATATATAGAGAGAAGGAGAGACAGAGAGAGAGAGAGAGAGAGAGAGAAAGTCCAATAAAGGAGGAATAGAGAGAGACACTATAAAAAGAGAGAGAGAAAGAAAGAAAGGAGATAGAGGAAGGTCAGATAATGAGACAAGAAAAGGAGAGAGAGAGAGAGAGAAAGAGAAACAGATGAAAAAGGAAACAGAGAAAGGGAGAGGAGAAAGGAAAAGATAAAGAAAGCGAGAATAAGAGAAAAAATGATAAATTGGAAAACGAAGGAATGAAAGAGAAGAAGAAGAAGAAGAAAAAAAAAAAAAAAAAAAAAGTTTCAGAAAAAGAAACAAAAAATCACTGATTTTTTTTATGTAAATTTTCAGACAAAAAAAATAAAAATAAATGAATAAATAAACAAATAAATATATAAATAATAAAAATACTTATAAAAAATAATAAAGAAAATTTATAACAGTGAAAATCGTTGATATTAAAATTTGTAAAAAAAAGGAAATTTGAACAATGAAAAAAACAAAAAATTATCAGCTGACAACAGTGAAAATATTCAGTATGACAAGCTGCCAACAGTGAAAATATTCAGTGTGACAAGCTGCCAACAGTGAAAATATTCAGTGTGACAACCTGCCAACAGTGAAAATATTAACCTTCCTTAACCTGACAACAGTGAAAAAAGTCATCGTTCGTAACCTGACAACAGTGAAATTATTCAGTGTGACAACCTTCCAACAGTGAAAAATAATCACCATTCGAAATCTGACAACAGTGAACACATTCAAGATTAACAACAGTGTAAAATATATATATATATATATAAACTTCCAACTGTGAGAAAATTCACCGTTCATAAGCTGACAACAGTGACATCTACAAACTTGTAAAAATTCTAAAATGATTTAATTTGAAAAGATGACGATTGAAATTCTATAAATTTTGCAATTGATAAGAATGATCATTGCAGAAGCTTTGCAGTGATTGAAGGTGCTGATAAATCTATAAATTTTGAAATGATTTGCATTGTAAATTGGTGATAAAAAATCCACTATTTTATAGTGAAAAAAATTTCCATAGATTTTGAAAAGATTTACAGTGAAATTTCTCTTTATAAGTCTAGATATTGTGAGATATTTACAGTGAAAATTGTTGATAAAAAAACCAAAATTTTATAGTGAAAAAAAGGATTTTATTTTGAATAAATTTTATAGTAAAAAAAAGTCCATATATTTTGAAAAGATTTACAGTGAAATTTCTCTTTATAAATCTATTAATTTGAAATGATTTGCAGTGAAAATTGATGATAAAAAATCCATATTTTTACAGTGAAAAAAATAATTTTAATTTGGATAAAGTTTATAGTGAAAACAAACATAGATTTTGAAAAGATTTACAGTGAAATTTCTCTATAAAATTCTATATATTGTAAGACATTTGCAGTGAAAATTTATCTCTAAAATTTCCTACATTTACAGTGAAATTTTTCAAATTTAACAATGAAAAAAACTAAAATTTTGAAAGATTTACAATTTTTTTTTTTTTTTTTGTCATGAAAAAACGTAGATTTTCTGTGAAAATTTTTGTAACAAAAAATAAGAAATATAAAATATAAGTAATCAACATTTTTTGTAAATAAAAAAATACATCAATTTTAAGAGATTTGCAGTGAAAATCAGTAATTAAAATTGAATATATTAGTAGCCAATTTACAGTGAAGATTTTGTAATTAAAAAAAATATATTTTCAATAGCCAATTTGCAGTGAAAATCAGTGATTCTGAAACAATAAAAAAATTAATTACCTCTCTCTAATTACAATCTTAATGACTTCTATCTCTCCCTCTCTTTGGATATATCTCCCTAATTACCTCTAATTACTCTGCTATCTCGATATTTCTCCCTAATTACCTCTAATTACTCTGCTATCTCGATATATCTCGTTAATTACCCCTAATTAGCTTTCTGTCTCCATAATTACCTTTCATTATCTCTCAGATTGGATATTTTCATGATCTTTAATTACCTTGAGTTTCTGTTAATGACCCCTAATTAGCTCTTATCTCTGGATATTCTCTTAATGACCCCTAATTAGCTCTTCTCTTTGGATATTCTCTCTTAATGACCCCTAATTATCTTCTAATTAGACGCTCTGAGACACTTTTCTTCAGATTCATTAGTGTGATACATAATTATCCGTCCTTTTGGGTAAATAGGTTTAATTGCTAGGGTTTTAAAGAGGGG
>NW_025917879.1:7500-12014 GCF_019202785.1 Penaeus chinensis | reverse complement strand
CCTTCACAAGCAACAAGACACATACACGCTTTCATACCCTCCAACGCACCCCCCCACCCCTGCATGCTCATATGCAAATTCCGGACGAAAAGGAAAAGCAGACTCACGCTCTTCATCACACGCACGCAAATGCTTTCGTATTGCGACACTTTCGTACTCCTTAAGTCAGTCTCCTGCGAGGGAGTGAAGGGGACTGGTTGCGGGCTGTCGAATTCCCCGGGATGAGGGGAAGAGGGAGTGGGGAAGGGCATAGGGGAGTGAGGAGTGGGGGTGAGAAGTAAGGAGCGAGAGTGAGAGTGGGTGTGGGGTTGGGTGTGGCAGTGAGAGGGAGAGTGGGAGTGGAGTTGGTCGTAGGAGTGAGAGTGAGAGAGAGGTGATTGTGGGAGAGCGGGAGTGAGGAGTGAATGAGTGGGAGTGAGGGAAGAGTGGGTGGGTATGGGAGTGAGAGTGGGAATGGGAGTGGGGGAGTGGGTGTGAGTGTGGGGGACGGAATAGGAGTTTGAGTGAGGATGGGAGTGAGGAGTGAGGAGCGGGTGTGGGAGTATCTCGCTCTCCGCCAATCGAGCCTAAGGCTTATAACTGGCAACTGTCACTTCTCGTGTTATGTCATCGCCTTTTGCAGAGAGCTAAGAGTCCTCCCCGGTGCGCAGGCCCAGGCGAAGAGTGATTTGGAAGACAAGCTGTTCCCCAAGTAGCAGCCCCCCCCCCCCCCGCGCCACGTCGCTGATGCAAGGCAAAGGAAGGGCCAGAGCCATTGCGGTTTGGCACCCCCTCTGTCACGGGAGATGCCAAAGGAAACTGGTTAGCGACAGGTAGTGCTCTTAATTACCAGCAAACTAACATATGTGTGTATATGTGTGTGTGTATATGTGTGTATATATGTATATATATATATATATATATAATATATATACACATATACGACTGCCGCGATGGTCCAGCAGTTAGAGCACTGGACTCCGACCCTTGTGGTCCCGAGTTCAATTCCCCGCCACGGCAGTCGTAAAAATGCCCTGACTGCTGACTCGAGCCCGAGAAAACGACATATCGCCTTGAGAAGTCAAACGCAGGGGAAGTCGCCGCCGTGGCACAAGTGTTAGCACGCCGAACCGCGGTTGATTAGGAAGGGCATCCAATTAGGCAAGGGTGACACTGCCAGTTAACCTCTCAATAGTGAATTGAGAGAGGCCTATGTCCTGCAGTGGAATAAATGGCTGTTGAAAAATATATATATACATATACATACCTTGCTCTTTTCAACTTCTTCGCCTTCTTCTGTTTCTCCTTCTTCTCTTCTGTCTCCGTCTCCCCCATCACCATCACCATCATCATTACCATCATCATTCTCTTCCTCCTTATCCTCCTCCTCCTCCTTCATATCATTTTCTCCCTCCTTCTGACCATGATGTAAAAAGATAATAAAAAGATGATAAATAAAACAATTAGAAAATTAGACAAAAATAGCAATCAAAGAAGTCCACCGACAAACAAAGAAGTTATAGAAAGGCTAAAAAACATTAAACTTCAAGTTAGATCCTGCAGCCCGGAGAGGAAGTGGGTCCGACCTCGAGAGTGTGGGAAGTCTACACAAGGATGGAAATAAGAATAAGAATAATAAGAATAATGATAATAATAATTAGGATAATAATAATAACAATGCTAAAAAGAAAAATAAAGCTAATAATAATGATGATGATAGTGATAATAATAATGATGATCATGATAATAATAATAATATGAACAACAATAACAATGCTAATAATCATAATAATGAAACATATGTTTCGAGGCCAAAATGGTATTTCTGTCATTTCCCATGGAGGCTATGAGGAGGGGGGGGGGGGGGCAGGGAGAGGGAAGGCAGTGAGGGAGGGAGGGGGAGGGAGCAGCAGGGAGAGGGAAGGGAGCAAGGGAGGGAGGGGAAGGGTGTGGCAGGGAGAGGGAGGGAGAGGGAGAGGCAGTAAGGGAAGTTCAAGATATTTAAAAACCTTGAGGACGGACATGTGTATCTCCCCCTCCCCTCCCCTCCCCTCCCCTTCCCCCTCCCTTACTCCCTCCCAAGACAGTATGGCTGCATACTTTATAAGAGTTTGTAGGCGTTTGCAGGTATGTGGAGCGTGGCATATATGGGGTGGAGACACACGGAGAGCGTTAGGAGCTAAGGGCGTGTGGGTGGAATCGCGTTTAGGTGGAGTGTGTGAGGTGGAGCAATTTTTTTTTTTTTTTTTTTTTAGCGGTGGGTGAAAATAAGGTTGTTTGTCTGGTTATGAGTGTGCTGGTGTGTAGGTTTTGTGGTGTGTTTGTTTGTGTTTGTGTGTGTGTTTGTGTGTGTGTGTGTGAGTTTATGTGTGGTTGTGTTTGTTTGTGAGTGTGTTTGTGTATGTGTGTGTGTGGCTGTGTTTGTTTGTGTGTGTGTGTGTGTGTGTGTGTGTGTGGCTGTGTGTGTGTGTTTGTGTGTTTTTGTGTGTGTCTATATGTGTATGTATGTAACTTGTGTCTGTCTGTGTCTGCATGCATAAACGTATCAAAACCTCTATTTGGTCCAGAAGAAACAGTATGGATATGATATGACGAAGAAGAGTAAATAAATAAGTAAATAATTGAAATGAAATAAAATAAAATAAAAAACATACTCCAACCGGAAGAAAGAGGAAAACAATAATAAGAAAATAAAGAAGAGTGAGAAAGAGAGAGACAGGAGGAAGACGAAACACAATTGGCCTGACCCGCAGATGGTGGCGACTCCTCAGGCACGCAGGTGGTTGGAGGGACACAAGCCAGACTCTCAACCATCTGGAGGAGGTCATAATATACGCCCCTTGTGTGTGTGTGTGTGTGTGTGTGTGTGCGTGTGTGTGTGTGTGTGTGTGTGTGTGTGTGTGTGTGTGTGTGTGTGTGTGTGTGTGTGTGTGTGTGTGTGTGTGTGTGTGTGTGTGTGTGTACCGGCAAGCAAACGCACACTTGTATGTATGTGCGTAGAGGTGGGTACAAGAGGGCGGATATTTATGGTATGTAGTCATGATCTGAGATGTTATATGTAAAAGGGAGAGAGGGGGGGTGGAGGGAGGGAAGGAGAGAGAGAGAAGAGAGAGAGAGAGAAACAGACAGACAGACAGATAGAAAGACAGACAGAGAAATATAGACAGACGGAAAAAGACAGACAGACAGAAACAGAGAGAGAGACAGAAAGACACACTGAAACAGACAGACAAAAAGAAGGCCAGAAAGAGAGCGAAGGAGACAGAGAAGGAAAAAAAAAGGTCCTTTGCCATGCAAGCGTGGGTCTTCTCTCCAGATTCGGTGTTGTTGCTTTACTTGGGCAAGCAGGCAGCCACTCCACTGTCTGGCTCCGCGGCCTTGCATACTAATGGGAAAGGGGGGGGGGTCGTTAAGGGGTAGGGAGGGGGTAGGATAGGGGGGGAGGGGGTAATGATGGGAAAGGACAAGGGAGAGGGGGCAGGGAAGGGAGCAGACAAGGGGGGAGGGAAAGGGAGAGGGAGGAAGAAAGGGAATGGTAAATTATGGAGAGGGTAGGGCAGCGAGAGAGGGGGGGAGGATAGGGAAGGGGTAAGACAGGGTGGGGGTAAAGGGAGGGAGGGGGTGAGGCAGGAAGAGAGGGGGCAAGGAAGGGAGGAGGTGAGACACGAAGGGAGGAAGGGGGGGGAAGGTAAGATAGCTCGACGGGGAAGGGGGAAAGATCAGAGGCAGGAGGAGAAAGAAAGAAAGAAAGAAAAAAGAGAGAAAATGGAGGAATAACGAAGAGAGTGCGAGAGGTTAGAAGAAAGAAGAGGCAAGGGAGGAATAAATAGAGAGAAAGGGGAGAAGGAAAGGCAAAGAAGGCGGAGGCAAGAAGAGAGAAAGGAGGGAGGAGAGGGGGTAGGGAGGGGGTGGGGGGTGGCTGAATCGAGGGTATGGGGGTGGGGGGAGAGGGGGTAGCGAGGCAACCATGAATGAAGAAATGCTGTCTTGTGGCCTGCTTTTTTTTTTTTTTTTTTTTTTTCTTTTTTGTCATCTTTATTTGCTCTTTTTGATATGAGTCATGTATATCAGGTTGTTTTTCTGTTTCTTCTACGTTATTTATTTTTATTGATCATTATTATCGTTTTTTGTTGTTGTTGTTATTGTTACTGTAAATATACGAATATCGTTATTTACGAATATCGTTATATGGATTTATTTTTATTAAATTTAAATTCTTTTACTTCTAGCATTTAATCGTTGTTTTCGTCTTGTTTTCAGATCTTTTCGCATTTCCGGTTATCATTATTTTTCTCTCTTCCTCCGTTTCTTTCTCTCTTTCTTTTTTTTCTATTACCACTTTTTTTCTTATTTTTCTTCCTTTCTTTTCTTCTTCTTCTTCTTTTTCTTCTTCATCCTTCCCTCTTCCTCCTCCCTCAACACCACCTCATTTTCCTCTTCTTCTTCCTGCTCCACTTCTTCCTCTTTCTCCTCCTCCTCCTCCACCTCCACCTGCCATTATCATCATCTTCATCAACATCCTTCTCCTCTTCCTC
>NW_025917879.1:0-2500 GCF_019202785.1 Penaeus chinensis | reverse complement strand
GAGGAAAGACTCGAGAGGTAAGACTCGAGAGGCAAGAGGAAAGACTCGAGAGGTAAGACTCGAGAGGCAAGAGGAAAGACTCGAAGGGTAAGAGGAAAGACTCGAAGGGCAAGAGGCAAGAGGTAAGACTCGAAGGGCAAGAGGAAAGACTTGAAGGGCAAGAGGCAAGACTCGAGAGGCAAGAGGTAAGACTCGAAGGGCAAGAGGAAAGACTCGAGAGGCAAAAGGAAAGACTCGAAGGGCAAGAGGAAAGACTCGAAGGGCAAGAGGAAAGACTTGAAGGGCAAGAGGCAAGACTCGAGAGGCAAGAGGTAAGACTCGAAGGGCAAGAGGAAAGACTCGAAGGGCAAGAGGAAAGACTCGAAGGGGAAGAGGAAAGACTCGAGGGGCAAGAGAAAGACTCGAGAGGCAAGAGGAAAGACTCGAGGGGCAAGAGGAAAGACTCGAAGGGCAAGAGGAAAGACTTGAAGGGCAAGAGGAAAGACTCGAAGGGCAAGAGGAAAGACTCGAAGGGCAAGAGGAAACAAGACTCGAGAAGGGCAAGAGGAAAGGACTCGAGAGGCAAGAGCGAGAGAAGACTCGAAGGGCAAGAGGAAAGACTCGAAGGCAAGAGGAAAGACTCGAAGGGCAAGAGGAAAGACTCGAAGGGCAAGAGGAAAGACTCGAGGGGCAAGGGAAAGAGCCGAGGCGAGAACTCGAGGGCAGAGGAAAGACTCGAGAGGCAAGAAAACTCGAGCAGAGGAAAGACTCGAGGGCAAGAGGAAAAGACTCGAGGGGCAAGAGGAAAGACTCGAAGGGCAAGAGGAAAGACTCGAAGGGGGCAAGGGCAGAGAAAGACTCAAGGCAGAGGAAAGACTCGAAGGGCCAAGAGGGACCGATGGGCAAAAGACTCGAGGGCAAGAGAAGACTCGAAGGGCAAGAGGAAAGACTCGAGGGCAAGAGGAAAGACTCGAGGGCAAAGGAAAGACTCGAAGGGCAAGAGGAAAGACTCGAGGGCAAGAGGAAAGACTCGAGGGCAAGAGGAAAGACTCGAAGGCAAGAGGAAAGACTCGAGAGGAAAGACTCGAAGGGCAAGAGGAAAGAGTCGAAGGGCAAGAGGAAAGACTCGAAGGGGCAAGAGGAAAGACTCGAAGGGCAAGAGGAAAGACTCGAAGGGCAAGAGGAAAGACTCGAAGGGCAAGAGGAAAGACTCGAGGGGCAAGAGGAAAGACTCGAGGGGCAAGAGGAAAGACTCGAGAGGAAAGACTCGAAGGGCAAGAGGAAAGACTCGAAGGGCAAGAGGAAAGACTCGAGGGGCAAGAGGAAAGACTCGAAGGGCAAGAGGAAAGACTCGAAGGGCAAGAGGAAAGACTCGAGGGGCAAGAGGAAAGACTCGAGGGGCAAGAGGAAAGACTCGAGGGGCAAGAGGAAAGACTCGAAGGGCAAGAGGAAAGGCTCGAGAGGAAAGACTCGAAGGGCAAGAGGAAAGACTCGAAGGGCAAGAGGAAAGACTCGATGGGCAAGAGGAAAGGACTTCGAAGAGAGAGGAAAGACTCGAAGGGCAAGAGGAAAGACTCGAGAGGCAAGACTCGAGGGGCAAGAGGAAAGACTCGAAGGGGCAAGAGGAAAGACTCGAGAGGAAGACTCGAAGGGCAAGAGGAAAGACTCGAAGGGCAAGAGGAAAGACTCGAAGGGCAAGAGGAAAGACTCGAAGGGCAAGAGGAAAGACTCGAAGGGCAAGAGGAAAGACTCGAGAGGGCAAGAGGAAAGACTCGAGGGCAAGAGGAAAGACTCGAGGGCAAGAGGAAAGACTCGAAGGGCAAGAGGAAAGACTCGAAGGGCAAGAGGAAAGACTCGAGGGCAAGAGGAAAGACTCGAGGGCAAGAGGAAAGACTCGAGAGGAAAGACTCGAAGGGCAAGAGGAAAGACTCGAGAGGAAAGACTCGAAGGGCAAGAGGAAAGACTCGAAGGGCAAGAGGAAAGACTCGAGGGGCAAGACTCGAGAGGCAAGAGGAAAGACTCGAAGGGCAAGAGGAAAGACTCGAAGGGCAAGAGGAAAGACTCGAAGGGCAAGAGGAAAGACTCGAAGGGCAAGAGGAAAGACTCGAGAGGCAAGAGGAAAGACTCGAAGGGCAAGAGGAAAGACTCGAGAGGGCAAGAGGAAAGACTCGAAGGGCAAGAGGAAAGACTCGAGAGGAAAGACTCGAGGGCAAGAGGAAAGACTCGAGAGGAAAGACTCGAAGGGCAAGACTCGAGAGGAAGACTCGAGGCAAGAGGAAAGACTCGAGAGGCAAGAGGAAAGACTCGAGAGGAAAGACTCGAAGGGCAAGAGGAAAGACTCGAGAGGAAAGACTCGAAGGGCAAGAGGAAAGACTCGAGAGGAAAGACTCGAAGGGGCAAGAGGAAAGCCCAAGGAAAAAACTCGAAGGGCAAGGGAAAAGATTTCAAAGGGCAAGAGGAAAGACTCGAAGGGCAAGACTCGAGAGGCAAGAGGAAAGACTCAAAGGGCAAGGGGAAAGAC
>NW_025917877.1:7500-8880 GCF_019202785.1 Penaeus chinensis | reverse complement strand
GAGGGATGGGAAGGATGGGAGGGTGAGGGAGGGAAGGAGGAGATGAGAGGGAGGGGTGGGAGGAGGGAGAGAGGGGGGAGGGAGGGAGAGAGGGGTGTTAGGGAGAGGGAGGAGAGGGAGGGAGGGAGAGGGGGAGGGAGGGAGAGAGGGGGGGAGGGAGGAAAGGAGGGAGGGAGGGAGGGAGGGAGAGGGGGAGAACGGGGTGAAGGGAGGAAGGGAGGAAAGGAGGGGGGGAGGGAGAGGGGGAGAGCGGGGTGAAGGGAGGAAGGGAGGGATGGAGGGAAGGAGAGGGGGAAGGGAGGGAAAAGAAGAAAGGAGGGAGGGAGGGAGGGAGGGAGAGCAGGGAAAGTACAGAATGAAGACAGGCGAGAGAAAGAGAGAAGTGGAAGAAAGGTCAATGGAAGATCTCAAACGGAAAACACCCAACAATTTCAGCTTGGAAAAACTATGAAAAAAAAAGTTAATTGGTTTATGCCACAGCACACCGCATTCCCCCATCCCCTCCTTCTAACACCCCCCCCCCCCTATCAAAAAAGAGGTTAAAAGGTACAAAGAACAATTAGCATCACGTGACCAAGAACAAAAACCTAACGCCCGCACCCACAGCCAGACTGAAAGAAGGAAGAGGAGAAGGAGAAGAAGGAGAAGGTGGTGGAGGAGGAGGAAGAAGACGAAGATAAACACGAGAAGGACGAGGAGGAGGAAGACAAAGCTGAACAGGAAGAGGAGGAGGAGAAAAAGAAGTGAAAGAGGAAGACGAAGAAGACGAAGATGAACAGGAAGAGGAGGAGGAGAAGAAAGGGGTGAAAGAAGAGGAAGGAGAAGAAAACGAAGATGAACAGGAAAACCAGTCCGTGACGAACCATCGCCAGCAGTTTAGACTTCTCCGAGATGCGTTAAATCCGCGATCCCACGCGAAAATCCCCTGATTTGGGAGTTTCTCGCACGCGCGTCGAGAGAGAGCGCATCGACCGCAAAATTCTCACTCCATTTAACCTTACGCACTCTCACTCCGCCCTCCTATCCGCCTCCTACTCCCGCCTCCTCCCTTTCCCTCCCGAAAATCAAACCGAAATAAAGCGCATACCTCTCAAACGTCTCTAACGATATGCAAATTCGATCTCTTAGGAGAGTTTAAAGAACGTGAAAAGAGAGAGAGAGGCTTGCCCCCCCCCCCCCCCCCCCCCCCCGCCGAAAATCGATGTGTGACGAGGCAGCGCTAACGGATTTGGCGCCGGGATTTCGCGGTGTGACGGAGCCGGTGACGCAGGTGACGCAGGCGGTGACGGAGGCGACGGCGGGGTCAGCTACGCTCCGGCGACACTCTCCGCTCTCACGCTCCTCTCCATCAAGCCCGTTGTCTTGACCGATTTCCGACGT
>NW_025917877.1:0-2500 GCF_019202785.1 Penaeus chinensis | reverse complement strand
GAAGGAGGAGAGAGAGAGAGAAAGAGAGAGAGAAGGAGGAGAGAGAGAGAGAGAGAGAGAGAGAGAGAGAGAGAGAGAGAGAGAGAGAGAGAGAGAGAGAGAGAGAGAGAGAGAGAGAGAGAGAGAGAGAGAGAGAGAGAGAGAGAGAGAGAGAGAGAAGGAGGAGAGAGAGAGAGAGAGAGAGAGAGAGAGGAGAGAGAGAGAGAGAGAGAGAGAGAGAGAGAGAGAGAGAGAGAGATAATGAGAAAGGTTGCATACAATAACACTAACAAATAAAACGAAAAAAAAAAAAAAACACACACACATTTCCTTTCCTTTAAAACCTCATTTTGTTCCCTTGAGTGTTCTGGCCATCATCACCCCTGTAATAATACTGTAATCTCCCTCCATTCTCCTGTACCTTTCTACAATAACAATCAATTCAGCCTCATCTACTGAACGCCTTGCGCCCCTTTCTCTCGTTCTCTCGTTCTCTCGTTCTCTCTTTCTCTTTCTCTCTTTCTCTCTCTCTCTCTCTCTCTCTCTCTCTCTCTCGCTCTCTCGCTCTCTCTCTCTCTCTCTCTCTCTCTCTCTCTCTCTCTCTCTCTCTCTCTCTCTCTCTCTCTCTCTCTCTCTTTCTCTCTTTCTCTCTCTCTCTCTCTGCTCTTTTCTAGGCCAAAATCCTCTCTGCCTTTCTGTTTTCTTCCTTCCCCCTCTCGCATACTTCTTCCTTCCCTCTTTCCTTTCTCCTCGCATCTGTCTTCCCTTCTTCCCTCTCTCCCTTCCCTTCTACCCTTCCCTCCCCCCCACCCCATTCCTCTCTCACCCTCCTTACCCCCGCAATCCGCTCAACCCCTTTGGAGGAAAATAACTTCAGGGAGGCGACGGTCCCCCGTGAGATCTACCCAAGACGCGGGAGGCAAGAGGGTGTTAATCCCTCACTCCCCACCCCCTTTCCCACCCTCTCCCCCTCCCCTCCCCTCGCCTCCACCGTGCCTCCCCTTAGTCCTAGCCCAACCCAATCTCCCCATCTCCCCATCTCCACATCCTCCATCTCCCCATCTCCCCATCTCCCCATCCTCCATCTTCCCATCTCCCCATCCTCCATCTCCCCATCTCCCCATCCTCCATCTTCCCTATCTAACCATCTTCGCGTTCGGTCTTTTCGCCAACCCACTTCACACGCTCTGGTCGCCTCTGAGGCCTCTCGATTGTTTTATGAGGGAGAGAGGGGAGAGAGGAGAGGGGAGAGGTAGGGGGAATGGGGAGAAGGGAGAGGGGAGAGGTAGGGGGAATGGGGAGAAGGGAGAGGGGAGAGGTAGGGGGAATGGGGAGAGGGGAAAGGGGAGAGGTGGGAGGAAGGGGAGAGGAGAGAGGTGAGGGGAAGGGGAGAGGAGAGAGGTGTGAGGGGAGGATCGTGATGGGAGAAGGAATAAAACAATGCGTGGCGAAAAAAGAGTGAGGGAAGAAAAGAGGGAAGGAGGACAGAAAAAAATAGGAAAAAAAAAGAAAATGAGGAAAAGGAGAAAGAAAGAGACATGAGAAGGAGACAAGCGAAAAAAAATAAGAAACAAAAATAAGAAGAAAAAGCCGAAATGAACAGAAAGAGGAGAGAGATCAGACAACGGGGAAGAGGGGAGCTAGAGGAGAGAAGAGGAGAAGAGGAAAGGGGGAGAGGGGAGAAGGGAGATTTAGGGGCGTGCGTCCCCCGAGCCCTGGCCAAATGACTGAGGTGATAGGCTTCTTCGGTAGATTCTTCGCGCCCAATTCCAAACAGCACTGGGGAGATTATGGCGGGGGGGGGAGGGGAGGGGGGGAGGGGACGGGAGAGGAGGTTAGGGAGGGGAGGGGAGAAGAAAGGAGGGGAGGGGGGAGGGGAGGGAAGGGGAGAGGAGGGAGGAGAGAGGAGGAAAGGAGTAAGGAAGGAGGGGAGGGGAGGGGAGGGGAGGGGAGGGAGGGGTGGGGAGGAAAGGAAAGGAGAAGAGAGGGGAGAGGAAGGAGGGGAGGAGAGAGAAGGGGAGAGGAAGGAGGGGAGGAGAGAGAAGGGGAGAGGAAGGAGGGGAGGAGAGAGAAGGGGAGAGGAAAGAGGATGGGAAGAGGAAGGAATTCAAAACAGAACTGGGAAAAGCGCGTAGGGAAGCAGGGGAAAGGGAGAGGAGATGATAGGAGGGGAGAAGGGAGAAAGGAAGAAGAAGGGAGAAAAGAAGAAGACAGGCTTAGAGTGAGGAAGGGGATAGAGTTAAAAAAAAACGGAAATAAGCATAACAGAGACAAAAGACGAAACAGAGAGAGGAGAAAACACAGCCAACCAACCAAACAGACAGACAGACAGACAGACAGACAGACAGCCAGCAGATTAGAGCTACTTACTCCCGCGATCCCTGAACGCGGTAGAGAGGGAGAGGGAAAGAGCGAGAGGCGGACGACGAGAATTACTCTCGAATTTCTGGCATTTTCTCAGGCCTCGAGAGGATGAAACAAATGGTTGCACATAATCTAAAAGCCGAATAGTTGGGGGGGA
>NW_025917875.1:0-7722 GCF_019202785.1 Penaeus chinensis | reverse complement strand
AAAAATAAAATATTTTTTAATAAATTACTTGTATCCATAATAAAGGAAATGTTAATTTTGTTTTCCCAAAAAAAATTTTAAAACAAACTTGTAAAAAATTTAAATGAAATTAACAAATATAAAAAAGGTTGAAAAAAAGGGGTTTACAGAAAAATTTTTTAATTAAAATGCAACAGCAAATTAAAAATTTGCTATTTTAAAAAAAGGCGGGAATAAAGCAAATAAAGAACTATAGAAAATAAAATGTTTAAAAAAATTTTTTAAACTGCCTTATTACCCAAAGAAAAAAATTTTAAAAAAAAATAAAAATCAAAAAGGAAAAAAGGGGTTAAACCCTTTTGGTTTCCATTCCTTATAAATTTAGATTTTTTGTGGAAAAAAATGTTTTTTTAAATTTAAGTTTTAAGCGATGACATTTGAAAAGAAAAAAACCACTTCAGAAAAACAAAAATGTAAAGTTATCATTACCCTTGGGATTTTTTGATTAAAAAATTTTTTTTTCATTTTTTATTTCCCCCCGATTTTGCACCCGGGGGTTTGTAGTTTATAAATATTCTTACCCAAATAAAAAAAAATTTCCCAATTAGTAAAGGTTGGGCCCAAGACTATTAATACCCAAAAGAAAAATATCTTAATTTTTCCAAGGGGGGAAAGGGATAATCCTATTTTAAATTGATGAAAAAAATAAAAATTTTGAGTCTTAGTTTTACTAACAAAAAAAATAAAACAAACTGTGCATTGTTTTTAAGAAACCCCATTTATAGATTATTGTCCAAAAAAAGGTTTCAAAAAAGTAAAAATATTTTTAAACTCAAAAAGACCTTTTAGTATCATTGACATTGACAAAAAAAATTTAGGAATTGTTTTTGGTACCGTATATGATAAATAGATGGTAAGCGATTTATTCCCATATTTTCCCCATGGAAGTAAAAACGCTAACTTTTAAATTTTCAAAAAATTGTTTTAAAAAAATGGTTTTAAAAAGATTATTCCCGACAAGAATGACGAAATGTCTATATGGGAAAGGAAACATTAAGAATGCAAAAATATTTTACTAATTTTAAAAACGAAAAAACAAATTTAGAAAAAAAAATATGACGATTTGAAAAAAAAAAATTTTATTTTGATATAATAGGAAGATTTTTAAAAAAATAAAATTTATGTTAAATACCGCCAAGAACAGAAGGTTTTCTGAAAAAAAAAAGGATTATTATAAAAAAGGGGTACCGAAAAAAAACAAGGCCCCGAGCAAAAAAGCCCCCCAAACCCCGACTTAAAGGGTCGTACCCAAAAGTAATTTTTTGTTAACCCAAAAATTAAATATTATCATTCTAACACTTTAACCCCCAGAAAAAAAAAAAAAAATTTGCCAGATGGGGAAACGATTTAAATTTTACACCCTTTAAAAATCACATGGGTTTTCATAATTTATTTTAAACCCCAAAAAACCAAAAAAGTATCTAAAGATGTAAAAGATTTTTTTGTTTTAATTCCCATGGGGTCAAAAATATTTTAAACCCTACCTCGGGGTTGGAAAATTTTCAAAAGTAATGGAAAGTCAGAAAATTAAAATTTGAAAAAAATTTCTCAAAAATTAAAAAAACCAAAAGTAATTAAACATTAAAAAACCCAAAAAATTTATATATATATATATAAAAATTTTAAAATTAAAAAATTTAAAAACCTTAAATTTCCATTGGGTTTAAAAAAAATATTAAAAAAAAAATTAAAAGAAGGGAATTATTCCTATCTTATTCATCATTTAAAAAAATAATCCAAACCATAAAATTTAATAAAAATTTATATTTCATATAAAAATCAAACAAAGGACCCTTACAAAAAACCCCAATTTTAAAAGGGTTTATTAAAGGGAAAAAAAATAAGAAACTTTAAAAAAGTATCTATATAGAAATATAGTTTGAAACTAAAAAAAGTATTATATGAAATATGTAATTTTTAAAATAAAAAAGTTTTATATAGAAAATGATTGAAACCCAAATTTAAATAAATTTATAGGGAAATATTTGTATTGAAAAATAAATAAGTATTTTATAAATATAGTATTTAAAAAAAATAAGTGTTATACCGAAATTTAAAACTAAATAAGTTGTCTTTCAAAAAATTGAACCAAAATTTAAAAATTTTATTAAAATATTGAAAACAAAAAAAATTTTCTATAAAGTATTGAAAAAAATAAATTAATTTTATAAATAGAAATATAATTGAAAATAAATAAAAAATTATATAAAATTTAAAAATTTTGTTTCAAATTTTTTAAAAATATAAAACATGAAAACCAAACAAGAATTTTAATTTAAAAAAAAAAAGGGAGACGAAAAAACCAGAAAAAAAAAACCACCTGCCCAAAAAACCCCAAGCTGGAACTTGGGCTAGATTATGATTTTAAGGCAATTATACCTTTTACTGCTTTTGGAAGGGGTGAAGATAGGAACTTTGTATAATGTTAATTATTTAATTACCGTAAAGAACACCTTTTATTGGTTTTTTTTAAAGGGTTTAATAATATTTACAATTTCAGGACCTTATATGGCTTAGTTCAACAAATGAAAATTGATTGAAAAAAAACAAACGGTCGTTTGAAGATTTTTGGGAGCTTTTGGCAAATTTCTTTCAGATTGTTATTGTCTTGTCTCCAGATGATTTTTTATGTTGGTCTACCTATGTTCAATAAAAATGCACTGCCTTTGAAGGTATGTTGAGTTTGTAATATTAAAAAAAAAAAAATAAATATTGTTTATTTCATTGATAGAATATTATATCTTTTTATTATTATATATATATTATATTATATATATATTATTATATTATATAATTTTCCCAACAAGTATATTTCTTTTTCTGGCACCCGAGCTGGGTTAGGAGAAAATATTCTTATCGAGCAATTGCCAAGCTTCAAGACATAGTATTGAGAGATTAACAAGATAGAAAAAGAAAGGTGATTCGGTAATTGTTGCTGAAAAAATTGCATTCGACTGAAAGAATCACAAATATGCCAAATTTTGCAGATAAAGATCTCTTTGACAGCGGGAAAAGAAATTGCATTTAGTGGCAATGAGTGGTTATATAAATTTATATATTTTAAATAAATATAAACATAAATTTTAATAATACATACATTATATATATATATATTATATATATATTATAATTATTATTATATATAATATTGAAGCAAGATATATTTATTATCCTCATACAGGCCACGTAAAAGATTGACAAGATAAAAGGTATTTTATATTGCTGTCGAGTTTCCCGAATCCGTTATCTTGCCCGATTCTCAATGGAAAAACTTCGCATTGGTTTTGGCCGAGAAGTCGGTTTTTCTGAGGGGGGTTTTAAATGTTTAATCAAGTCAACATTACCAAATATTGTATTTTAAATATTATTTAACGTTTTTTTATACATTAATTATTATAACCTTTTTTATAATAATAAATTTTTTTTTCAGGCCATAGCCCAAGCTACTCCTTACACCTCCAGGTCAAAAAATATCACCGATATTATTAATGGGGGGCAAAAACTTAAGGTTCAAACAGTTAAAAAAAACAATTTGAAAAGTACGGTACAATATAAGCACGCATCTAAGTAAGAATTTTTGATCAAGTTTAAATTATATAAAAAAATGTTAGCACTTTTAAAAGTGTGTCTTTGGTTGTTATAGGGTACAGTTTTTTTAATTTTATAATATTTTTAAGTTACTATATATTAAATATCCTTTTTAATTATATATTTATATATATTTATATATCTATATATATATATTTTATTCATTTTAGTGAATTCCTTCTTTATGATAAGATCATACCAATCCTTTTAACCGAAGGGTTGAGGAACCCCAAAAAACTGCTCCCTTACTGGAATTCCATTGAAATTTCGATGTTGCTCATCCTCTACTGGAATTTTGAGTCTTGGGAAGGCGTTTTGAGTAATGTAAAGTTTACTTGTGAAATTCAAAGTATGATGGGGAAAGAGAGCCACAGGTATTTTATATGTTTACTTTAATAAAATTAGAGTTTGTTTTTATAAAACCACCTTTTTTTAAAATTTAAAATTGTATATCTTATTTCGTTTAATATTTTTAGTATTTATATTATATATATATTTACAGATCATTTAAAGGATGATGGTACAATCAATTTAAAATATAGTAGGATACAAGAAAATAACACAACAAAATCCCGATGTTATTTCCATCTTGGAAATGTTTGGGGAAAAAGATGTTAAATCATGTATATTGACGGGAGGTTTGTGGCTTGTGGAAAAGAAACAGCAAATCTTACCCTTCCAAGCCCTCAAGTACCAGCTAAAGGAGAAAGTGGTAATATATAATTTAATTTACAATTTATATAATACATATATAGAATCCAAAAATATTTACAAATATAAAACTCGAATATAATTCTAAAAAAAAATATGTTTTTTTTACTTATCAGGGTGTTAATGAAAGGATTCAAAGTAACACATATGTATTTTTCCCCTTTGATTTGTTTTAAATCTGAATTGGCGATCAGGGTCAAGAAGTCATTCGAGATACGTCGGTACTCTTTTACGAAATAAATTTTAAAGAGAAAGAAGGGAGATTTTTCTTTGCAAAGAATATGGACTCCTAATACAGAAGAATTGAAGAATTTATGGAGGAATCCTAAAGGTGAATCTACTTTATTCCATTCGCATGGGAAAACATGATATTATTAAATCAACTATACCCAAATTCATATTGCTAATTTTTAAAATGTGAATTTTAAAGAAAAATTTTGAGGGGTTTCTATGATCAATCTTCTGGTTTTTGTGAATGTATTTACGTATAGGATAAACGATCACACAAATGGTTAAAATTGAAGAAGGACCCCTTTAAATAGAGTATGTTCATGTTTTTTTTTCTTAATATATAAAATTTTGTTAGTTTTTGTATATTACATCGTTTGTCTTTAATCAGTTATATTCTATATTTTATATATATATATTATTTTATAAATATATTTTAATATATAATATTATATTACAATTACTTGGTACAAATTCCAGATGGGGGATACAATTAGTTGTGGTCATTGTAGCTTTTTAGGCCAAGGCAAGCGCCATTTGGGCAATATGGAAAGTTTCTTTGTAGCTTGCTTTGATGATAAAAAGACAATTCCAGTCTTTGTGCAAGGTATGTTGTTTTTTTCTTAATTCCTCAATATTGATATACAATAAGATTGAAATTCATTTGAAATATAATTTTCCCATTTCAGTTGGTACGGGTTTTACAGAACAAATTTACAAGAATGTTCTACCCTTTTCCAACAATACATTGAAAGAAAAAAACCAATGACTATTATAGGTTTGTAATTTAGGTTTATTATATGACCGTATCATTTAATTTTTTAATGAATAATTTTTACGTGGTTATGAATTGAACAAGTATATATTTCTTTTTAAAAAAAATTGATTATCTGATTTTTATTCTTCATTATATTCTAGTTATGAAAATGGTACTGGTCTGATCACTGGTTTAAGGCCTGTGAAAGTTTGGGAGTTTTTAGTGTGCAGATCTTTTCCCTTTCTCACTATATAAAAGCTTGCAGTAGGGACTTGGTTGTTTTATAAATATTAAAATTATTTAATAGAGATATTGTTATATTTTAGAAAAAAAACAAATATTATTTTAATGGTGATATTTAATTTTTATACTTATGGTTGATCCAGAAAAGGGCATTTTCTTTGAGATTTCCAAGATTTTTTATAGAATTCGTGATGATAAAAATCCTTAAAGAAATACAAATGCAGTAAGGTAAAGAAAAATGAAAACAAGCCCAAAAATTAATATATAAATTTAATATATATATATATATATATATATATATATAAAATTATTTATTGCAATATAACCATAACATATTTATTCTTTCAATTTTAATTTTCTCTTTTTTTCAGATTGCAGACCTCTACAATAACCAAATTACCAGATGAAAAATTAAGAAATAAAAATAGATAAAATTTATTAATGGTTATATCAGTATTTGACTGGAATATCCAATATATGAATATATATGACTCTATGGTCCTAAGGGTTATATTATGAAAAGTAAATAGATATTATAAAGTTTGGAGAAACGTATTTTTAATACATTGACATGAATATATATAAGATATAAAAACATATATTTAAAATAATGACACGAATATAATAAAGATTTTAAAACATATATTTAAAATTTAATGAAAACTAAATATTTTAAAAACATTATTTAATATAAATGACACGATATAATAAAAAATTTAAAATCATATATTTAATAAAAAATGACGAAATTAATAAAGATTTAAAACATATATTTGTAATGTAAATGAAATGAATATAATAAGATTTAAATAAATATGCTTGTATATAAATTACTATGAACATAATAAAGATTTAAGAATAAATTTTGTAGTAGGTTGGGGATGAATTCACTGATATTGTAAATATAGAAACTAATCATTTTTATGATTAATATAAATATTATATATTATTTCCATATAACTATAATAGATATAGATATAGATTAATATATTATATGACAAGCAAATCAAAGACAAGTTCTATAGCATGAGGGGTTTGGTGGGAACCTTTTTCATTATCTGTCGATCAGTATTTTATGGTTATTGAATAACGTTTTAATTCCAAGAGGTAAAGAAAATAAATTCCTAAATACTGAGATAATATAAATATATATATTATTAATGGTATATAAACGAAAGATTCAAAAGATGTATTTGAACAAGAAGAGAAAAATATTGGAACAAGCGTGAGAAGATAAGAGATGATCCCCAACAAAATGTTGATTAGAGCTAAACTAAGTTAAGAAAAGGTGGACGAATATAAATACAAGTCTTTATTCAGAAGCCGACTACCAATAAAAAAGACCAACATGGAGGAGATATTGTGATCGGGGCCAAACGAGTAAAGAGATTAACAGCAAAAAAAAGAAGAGATGAAAAGAAAATAAGATTTGTTTCTTTGAAAAAAATTCAATCTTTAAAGTTGTGAGCGTTAAGAAATTAATGTTGAAAGTCTTTTTTAGGAAAATTTCTCGAGTTTTCCCAGGTCCCCAAAAGATCTGAAATAAAAGTAAAGTTGAAATCATTACAAGAGAATGAACGAAAATCGTTTTAAGGTAATATTTACCGGAATAGAACAATTTATTAGAAAAAAGGCACAGTGAACGTTTGGATTTGATTTAAAAAAGGAAAAAAAAAAGCAATTTTTTTGTTTAGAATTTAATAGAAAAATCCATTGAAAAAAACAAAAGATTGTTTTTTTTATTTGAATATGTGAACCCTTTACCCGTATAAAATATGTAAACGAAAGAAATTGCAAGAGAAACTAGGATCGAAGAAGAGATCGTAAAAATTTTAAAGTAGGCCCTTAATGAAAAAAAAATTTTCCCAATTTTCAAAGAGAAGGAAAGTTGGGTGATTTAAGAAAGGATGTGGTTATACCAGATTTTTCACATGTAAGGGAAGCTCTCGAAAAAAAAATAAAGGGGATGCGAGGGGGTCGATTTTAGGGGGCAATTTTAAAAACTTTGTATGAGATAACTTGTTTTATTGCAGACATGAGAAAAAATTCAGGAAAAGGTAATTTTAACGAAGGAAAAGTGAGCGAGGGGAACCCCAAAGATAAAATCCAGAAATGCCAGGATGGGATGCAAAAAGTACATTTTTAACCGGAAAGTT
>NW_025917874.1:5000-6909 GCF_019202785.1 Penaeus chinensis | reverse complement strand
ACGGGAGCGGAGAGGAGCACGAGAGCGGGCCAGGGAGCGGAGCGGAGCCGAGAGCGGGCCAGTGGCGGAGAGGGAGCACGAGAAGCGGGCCAGGGAGCGGAGCGGGAGCACGAGAGCGGGCCAGGGAGCGGCGAGGGAGCACGAAAAAGCGGGAAGGGAGCGGAGCGGGAGCACGAGAGCTGGGGGACGTAAGGAGGGAGAGGGAGCACGAGAGCGGGCCAGGGAGCGAGAGGGAGCACTGAGAGCGGGCAAGGGAGCGGAGGGGAGCACGAGAGGGGCCAGGAGCGTGACGTAGAGGAGCACGAGAGGCGGGCCAGGGAGCGGAGAGGGAGCAGAGAGCGGGCCAGGGAGCGGAGAGGGAGCAACGAGAGAGTGGGGATTAAGAAGGGAGCGGCGAGGAGCACGAGAGAGGGCCAGGGAGCGGAGTAGTGGGAGCACGAGAGCGGGCCTGGGAGCGGAGCTGGGAGCACCGAGGAGCGGGGATGGGAGCGGAGATGGCGAGCACGAGGCGGGCAAGCGCAAGGGAGCGGAGAGGGGCACGACGGAGCGGGCTATGGGATGCGGAGAGGGAGCACCGAAGTGCGGGCAGGGAGCGGAGTGGAGCACGAAGCGCGGGCCAGGGAGCGCGTGAGAGGGAGCACGGAGATGAAGGCGGCAAGGGAGCGGAGATGGGAGGCACGTTTTGAGAGAGGGGAGGAGGCGGAGAGGGAGCACGAAGAGCGGGGCAAGGGTAGAGGAGAGGGAGCAGAGGGGGCCAGGGAGCGGAGAGGGAGCACGGGAGAGCGGGGAAGGGACGGAGAGAGAGCCCGAGAGCGGGCCAGGGAGCGAGAGAGGGCAGACTGAGCGTCGTAGGCGGGGCCAGGGAGTGGAGAGGGAGCTACGAGAGGGGACAGGAGCGGTGTGGAGAGGGAGCACTTGAGGAGAGCGGGACAGGGAGCGGTTTGGGAAAGAAAATGGGAGCACGAGAGCGGGCCAGGAGCGGAGAGGAGCACGAGAGAGGGGAAGGGAGCGGAGAGGGAGCCCGAGAGCGGGCGGGAGCGGTAGAGGGAGCACCGAGGAGGGGGAAGGGGAAGCGGAGAGGGAGCAGATCGAGAGCGGGCCAGGGAGGGAGAGGGAGCACGATGAGAGGGCCAGTGAGCGGAGACGGGAGCACGAGAGCGGGCAGGGAGCGGAGAGGGAGCACGAGAGCGGGCCAGGGAGCGGAGAGGGAGGCACGAATGAGCGGGGGAAGGGAGCGGAAGGAGGGAGCACGAGAGCGGGCAATGGGTAGTGGAGAGGGAGCACGACGAGCGGGCGCAGGAGCGGAGAGGGAGGCCCACGAGAGCGCGGGGAAGGGAGCGGAGAGGGGAGCCTGAGAGCGGGCCAGGGAGCGGAGATGGGAGCACGAGAGCGGGCCAGGGGCGGAGTCGGAGCACGAGAGCGGGCTAGGGAGCAGGTGACGGGAGCACGAGAGCGGGCCAGGGAAGTAGGGAGCATAGACCGAGAGGACGATAAGCAGCGACGCCAAGGGTCCCCCGCGTGCCAGGGATTGGAGCGAAACATGGCCCGCTCCGCCTCCCGGCAGATAATATTTTCACCACAAATCCCCGGCTCTGATGAGATCCTCGCGCAGCAGGGACTCGGCCTCAAGATGCCGCCCCTTGAGGCCCCCACAAATCCTTGTGGACGAGAGATTCCTTCGGAAGCGAACGGATCAGGGACGCGCTGCGCACAACTCGCGGTGTGGATTGTGTGATTGTTGGGGAGATAATACTGTTTCAGTTCTTGTCGTTTGTTACTGATTATTTTCAGGCTTTGTACTTTCTTAATGTCATCGTTAAGGAATAAGAATATTGATACCAAAATAATATTTTTAAAAATTCAAAATCATTCAGATTGAGAATGTCTCAACTGCCGACTAAGATTTGGA
>NW_025917873.1:0-6514 GCF_019202785.1 Penaeus chinensis | reverse complement strand
ATATTCATACATATATATATATATATATATATATTATATATATATATATAGATACATATTACAAACACACAAACTCGGTGTGTGTTATATATTCATATATATACATATACGTATACATAACATATACTTATGTACAGATGTCTATATCTTAGCCTAAATCCCTGGTCACATCTGCACCCAATATATTGCAGCCGTTGCTGATACCACAGCGTTGTCGTGATGCTATCTGGTCATATTAGCCTCAACACCATGAACACTGGGAGCTGCCTTCATTGTCCAAGTGGCTCGAACAACACTCGGCTTTAGGTAAAGTGAAATGAGCAATAGTGCCATAGAGGAAGGATACTGAAATGACACACGCCGGGATTTGAAATAACCTCCGGCATGTATATAGCGTGGTGGCAGTGAACTAGTGATAACCTATTTACATTTGGGATTATCCTTATAGTTTCTACTAATATGCACTTATTAGTTAACTTGTAAATGTAATGTGTGTGAGAGCGCACGTCGTGCGAGTCGGAGACGGATTCACTAAAAGACCCGTCATTAAACCGAGTCGTAGAAAATAACAACGTTTAGAGTTAAGTGATAGATAAAAAAAATATAAAAAAAACAGTAAGCCTTCCGCCCTGGGTCTATGTGTGGAGATTCGATAATCGTTAAAATAATTTTAGAAAATGCAAAATTCTGCTTCTTGACTACAGATTTATTTTCAAAAAGGCTTGACGGTTTGCCAATGCAGACCTGTATATACCTGGACCAAACATTAATGTTCCGTGGGTGGTTTAGAATATACCTCAACGGAAGTGTTTTGAATAAATTTGTTTATATGATTTCAACAAATATTTATAATGTTTTTATTCGATCAGTGTGTGGATATTTAGTCGCGGCATTTTTGGTCTTTTCGATCATTTGGAAAACGTACACACCACCCCCGCCCCCCCACCCCCCCCCCGCCCCCCCCCCCCCCCCCCCCCCCACTCGTTTGGGGAATTGACATTTTTGTTGCGGAAACAACGGTTGCCAAATTCGCAAAGCGATTGCCAATATCAGGTACGAGAGATAGAGATATATAGGAGTAAGAGTAAGATTAACGAGCAACATAGAAGGATATTCTTGTATAACCCAACGTGTGATATATCATATGGGCATGATGATGAGGAATGATAGTTCGCGCAGGTAGTAGAATTAGGTTGACAAACAGTCTCGTTGGACAATGAAAGGTAACAAATTGCAGCCGCCAAACAGCTGACGTAAGGGAGCCACGGGTGTGTGTGTGTGTGTTTAATATATATGTATATATTTATTATATATATATTAACATTTGAAATATTTATAGCCAATATTCAATTTCGTAACCAAATAATATCCCCCAGAACATTATTAACATCATATCCGATATTCGTGATTCTAGCTAGCCTTTTTGAAGCCGTCTTTCAGTCCCATCACCCTCGCCTCACCCCACCTCTAAACATATACTATTTACAAAAAGTCGCGTCAACTACAAGATATACGCACACAAACAAAAAGAACAGAGCTATACAGGGGGGTGAATCCGTGACGAGGGAGAGGGGTTCTACGAATTAACGTTTGTAAGACTAGAAATCACCTAAACTAGTCCATTTTATAATCCAGTCCGAGATGCGGCAAGACAACTGTGTTAAAGTCGAAGGTTCCCTAGTCGTAGAGTGGCCACACCCATGAGGTACGCTGAGCCAGACACCTACCTAGGAAAACAGAGAAAAGATAACTGTCTTCGTTCGGAAGGACCAAAAAGGAAGTCATAATCATAAGATACATAGTGCCAAATATCCAATATCACTTCAGTATCATAGGTATGGACCCAGCCATTAAATGTTAGTATTATTAGTAAAAGGTTAAGAGCTGTTGGTGCAAAAATGCTGGGATTGCCTATTTTGATGCGTGCTTAAGATGCGTCTTTTGAATCTTTCTCCTTTGAATAACTGTTATCTGAGTTTATCAGTCAAGGTCGTCCGTTTGGACCATAATTAATTGCACATGATGCCAAAATAATGGAAACCTCTGTAAAGAATTCTTTGACTGATGTGTCAAAAGGCCTTGGCAAAATTCACCAAAAATTGGACAAGGAATGTTTGACTATTTCCAGATCAGAGTACATACTTGATGGAAATACATTGAATGCAGAGAGAGAGGTATTTCGGCCACATCTGAAGCCAAATTGCGATGGGTTTAAAGGTTTTTCTTTTCTAGATAGTACATTAGATGTTTTCCCTCTTTAAACGTAGAAACAACATTTATTTTTTTTTATTAACAGCGGAAACAAACAGCAAGGTTAAAGATTGTCCGCTAGTTTTTGGGATTGGCCTTTGCACCAGATGTGAGAATTGGGGGACTTTTTGCTGCTTTAATTTTTTCCCTGAAGCATTGCTATTGCAACAGACTGGTTAAAAAGGTATGACAGGACTTGGACCAATAAGTCAGATTCTGTTTAAATACGAGAAACTGCAGTTTCATTTGCCGGAAGTCTTATTTTTTCGTCACTTTAATAAAATTTTTTTACGCGTGGTAATTACCATAGAGTTTAAAGAAGTTATTTATCTAGTAACTGATTCTATTGTAACAAGGTAGTTTACTGTTTAATCTCAGGAGCAATATTACAAAAGTAATTATTGAAGCCTCCGTAATGCCACATGGTTTATATAAAATCAGATTTATTAGGTATATTGCTTTTTATTTTTATTATTAATTCTTGATCCTCTGTACATTTTGCCAGATTTTTTCTTAGTACTATTTCTAAAGTTGCAGAAAATCGGCGATAATAGCTTGAATTTAGCTCTATGGTAATTTGTGTTAAATTTATGCAATATGTTTGTAGTGCCCGTGCGTTATAATCTAAGTGTGCATCCTTTAAAAGGTTCATTATACCACTAGATCCAGGGATTTAAAGCTTCTTGGTAGAATATACTTGGTTATTAGGGTATCCTTTATTATATAATCTATTTGGCCTGTGCTTAGAAAAATGTCAAAGTTTATTATTCATATCGGTGACATACTTATATGTGTGTGTGTGTGGAGTGTGTGTGTATTCTATATAATAATATATATATATATATATAGTATATATATATATATCTGCATACATACATACATACATATATACAAATATATACATATATATATATATTAGATATAATATATAATATATATATATATAATATATATTGTGTGTTGTGTGTGTGTGTGAGTGTGTTGTGTGTGTGTGTGTTGTGTTGTGTGTGTGGTGTGTGTGTGTGCGTGTGTGTGTTGTGTGTTTAGTGTGTGTGTATATATTTTAATATATATATAAATATAACATAAATATATATATATGTAGGTAGAAATAGATAGACAGATAAATATACACACGGATAGTACACATATATGTATTTGCGCATGAATCAATTATATTTACATAAATACTACATAAATACATACATACATATATATATATTTATATATAATATATAAATATAAATATATTATAAATATATATATATATATATATAAATATATATATATCTATATATATATATATACGCATACATACAAATATTTATGTATATAAATATCTACTATATATATATATATATAGATATGTATATAAAATATATATGTTATATATTAGATATATATATATATATATATATATATAATAAATTAAATATATATATTTATATATATATATATATATATATATAATATATATAAATAATATATATAATATGCAAATATATATAGATGTCACTATCGATATTGTGTGTGTGTGTATGTTTGTGTGTGTGTGTGTATTTTAGTTGTGTGTATATATTTATATATATAAATATATAAATATATATATATATATATATGTAGGTAGATAATAATAGACAGATAGATTATACACACGGATATGACACTTATATGTATTTTGCGCCATGTAACTATATATATGTACATACATACATACATACATACATATAAATATATATATATATATAGATATATATATATATGTGTGGTGTGTGTATATATAAATATATATATATATAATATATATGCAATATAATAAGGGTCACTTGTTCACGGTAACACAGATATCGATATATTGTGTGTTGTGTGGTGTGTGTGAGACTGAACATACCAACAATAACAACCCACACATAAATGAGAGGCCCACACACACACACACACAGCACAAACACACACACACACACACCACACATACACACACTACACACACACACACACACACACACACAAGCCTCTCGGCGATAATGCTCCATCAATCTCGTCGGATCTGGGCATCAGAAGCTCTTCGGGAAAACGTAATCCGAAGAGAGAAAATCGAAACTGAATAATCGCCAGAGATATCTTCGAAAGTTTTAGAGTTATAAAAAGGAAGTAGGAGGATTTGTTGTCTGAATCACCAACGTTGAAAGTTTATCAGTAATCGAGGCTGGAGGATCTCGGTCATTAGATTTTAAGTTACTAGTATTTCAGTCTTGTTTTTTACTAATGGCAAGATGTCCTGGATGTGGAGTGAAGGAAGTGGCTCATCTTATGTTTACCGGTTTTCCTTAACTTAACTGTATATATTTTTGCGCGTGTGTGTATATACATACATACAGTTATATAAATATACATATATATTAATAGAACATACATACGTAGTGTGTGTGTGTGTTGTGAGTGGTTGTGTGTGTGTGTGTGTGTGTGTTGTGTGTTGGTGTGTGTTGTGTGTGTGTGTTGTGTGTTTGGTTGTTGTGTGTGGTGTATGTGTGTGTGTGTAAATAAAGAAAGAAAAAAAGAAATATACACATACACAATATGTATATAAATGGTATTTATTATATCCATATAATAAATTTGATAATACTAAAAATGAAATGATAATAAAAACAATAATTATAATGATAAAGATAACACCGACAACATCAGTAATGCAATACAATAACCAATTCAAAGCAGCAATAACGCCAATATAACTGTAATTCTAAAGGGAAGTGAACAGCAGGTCAGTCAAACCCACCAAAAATTTTAGCATATAATCATATTTAGATTTGTCCATGTTATTGTATTGCAGCCAATCACAAAAGTATCGGATTTGCTGGTCAGGTTTGAAATTAAAGATGTTGGTCTTTATGAATTGTTTACATAACAAGTGTGAGTGCGCGCGTGTATACATAGGTGTGTATGTGCATATGGTTGTGTGTGTGTGTGTGTGTGTGGTGTGAGTGTGTGTTTATGTGTGGTGTGTGTTGTGTATGTGTATGTGTGTGTGTGTGTATGTGTGTTGTGTGTGGTGTGCTCAGAAAGGAATAAGGGACTAATATATCATGATTTACTGGCTTGAACTTAGACTTCATTTTTTCTGCCGTGTTTAAAATTGCCTATCCTTTAATTGTTTCTGTCCATCATCCTTTTTCTCTCCTTTTCCCTCGCAGACAAATCACCTTTTTCCTATCCCCTTCATTCGTCCTATGCATTTAGCTGCAGAAGCTATTAGTCCCACTCTTATATGGGAAAATGTCGTAAACATACGGTTTTAATAATTTGTGTGACGAAAAGTTAATTCTGTTAATTAGTGCTATTTTTCCCCATTCTTGCTAGCTTATTAAAAGAGGAAAAAAAACCTAACTAATGCTTATTTATTGACATTGTTGTAATTTGATATTTTTCTGCGAGTATTATGCTAAATGTATTTTATCACATGCATATCTGGTACAATCTCGTGTATATATCTTTTATAAACGCTCTAGTATCATTTTTCTTTTTTTCTCCACGACTGACACGTTTGTTCGTCCAAGAAAAAATACACCTGACATCAAATGCCATAAAGAGATGCCAGGTTTACAAATTTCCTCCTGTTATTTTCGCTTTCTTCTTTTTTCTTCTCACTTTCGTTTTGTTTTTTTTTCTGGATTCGAACGGCTGCGGGTAAACGATCCCTGAACCCCCGAACGGTGTCTCGCAAAAAAAGATTTATGATGACCATTTTTTTCATTTGCAAACTTCATTGTGTGAGGAAATTCCACATTTATCACTATCTCTTTTATCACACACACACCCAGAAAACACACACAACACCACACCACACACACACACACACACACACCCTGGCAACAGTGAGCGCGAAAGGGCAAAAAAGAAAAGAAAAGATTGAGAGAGAAAAAAGAAAAAAGAGAATAAAGATAACTAGTTAAGGATATATATATATATATAATTATATATATATATATATAAGAGAGAGAGAGAGAGAGAGAGAGAGAAGAGGAGAGAGGGGAACGAGAAGGGGGGAGAGGGTGAGGGAGGAGGGAGGAAGAAGGGAGGGAGGGTGGGAAGAAGGAAGAGAAGAAGTGTGAGTATGAGAAGAGAGAGAGAGAGAGAGAGAGAGAGAGAGAGAGAGAGAGAGAGAGAGAGAGAGAGAGAAGAGAGAGAGAGAGAGAGATAAAGAGAGAGAAGAGAGAGAGAGAGAGAGAGAGAGAGAGAGAAGAATAGAGATAGAGAAGAGAGA
>NW_025917872.1:5000-6202 GCF_019202785.1 Penaeus chinensis | reverse complement strand
TTATATATATATATATTTATATATATTTATATATTTATATATATATATTATATATATATAAATATATTAATATATATACTTAGTATTTTTATATAATATATGTCTAGTGCCAAATATATTTACTATATATATATATATATATATATATATATTATAATATATATATATATTATATGTGGGTGTGTGTTGTGGTGTGTGTTTGTCACGTGTGCTCTAAATATAGATATACACGAACACACACACACACGCATACACAGACCTATCAGACACTCTCTCTCTCACATACACATACACACACACACACACATATATATAAATATATATATATGTGTATATATATATATATATATATATATATATATATATATATATATATATATATATATATATATATAAATATATATTTACATATACATGTACATGTAGGTAATAACTTTTTATTGTTATTACGACAAATTTGCATGTTGTATTTTACATGGCTACATATGTGTATATGTGTACTCTATCTTAATGAAAATAAGAAATACTATGTACATACGGTTGCAATATCCAGGTACCGTTTACACGTATGACAAATGCACATACTTCACTTATGTACCTGACTACACATCTATTCATGCATGTAGTTACAAACTATGTGAATGTCCACTAAGACCTAGAATATTCGACCTGTTATTTATTTTTTATTTTTTTTTTTTTTTTTTGCTACATTTTGATGCTACATCTTGAATGAGTGGGAGCTCCAAATGGTTAATGATTAAAAGCTAAACAAATATAAATGTGCTAGATATCACGGTCATCTGAGACACAAACACAAACATATACTAAAAATATGAAAATATGTCCATTTTTCTTGTCACACAGAAACCTTTTTTCTTTTTTTGTCTACAAAGGTTGAAACATTAGCATTCCATTTTCTTCCTTGATAGGTGTATTTGTTATAATGATAGCTTTGTACTCTCTCACGGAGGTGCAATTTAGATTATTAACATAAATAATAATAAATAAACGGCTTTTATTCCCATGTAGGCACTGGGAAAGAAGGAGATATAAGCATTTTATATATTTATATATATTTTATTATATATTTATATATATATAAAATTTTTATATATAAATATATAAATTATTACATACATATTTTATATATTATATATTTTATATTATATATATTATATATAAAATATATATGATATAAATTA
>NW_025917871.1:0-5000 GCF_019202785.1 Penaeus chinensis | reverse complement strand
ATGTTTTAAGCGAAGATACAAGTTCTTCGCATCTAATACTTATGGCTATGCAAGGAAAAAGGTATATTCATATCTTTTGTACATTGCTTGAATAAAAAGTAACGTAAGAGGGATAAACGCAGAATATGTGATTTTTGGCGCTTTGTGGATAAATGATACTGCTTGCGATGAAATGTTGACATACCTGAGAAATGTTGAGTAATGGGTGTAGTTCTTAGCGAAAGTAACGTAAAAATTCAAAAAACATATGTGGATATTCTATAATTTTATTTATGTATTCTACTACTGTCTATTTCTACTTTACCACCTACACAACAAACAACAACAGCAAACACCTACTACTACTTCTACTTCCTACTGATAAAAAATGAGAATAATAATACAGTGATGATAAATGAATCGTATCTTATAGAAAGTTACTAGTTTATGTCAATTGAAGTAAACTTCGAACCTTCCGTTCTAGCTCCGGTTGAGGTAATTGTAAATCTTGAATAATAAATTGATGATATAACTGATAATTCATAGAAATATAGGAATGCGTCGCTCGCCTGCACGTGGGTTGTGTGTGTATGTGCGGTATATAAGTGTGTGTGTGTCATTTTCCTTTGGTTGTGTGTGTTGTGTGTGTTGTGCTGTTGTGTGCAATGTATATGTTATTATATGTATGTGTACAATATATTTAGGTGTGTGTACAGTATATAATGTGTTTATATATTTATATATATATATATTATATGTATATATATATATTTATATATTATAATACTATATATATATATTAAACCGCTTTTCATTCCACTGCAGGACATGGGCCTCTCAATTCACTATTGAAGGTTATCTGGCAGTGGCACCCTTGCCTGATTTAATGCCAATTCTAATCAAACACTTGTACACGGCTGGTGACCTTCCCCTACGGCACCTGCGTTGAACTTCTGCAAGGCGATATGTCTTTTTATCGGGTCGGGCAGCAGTCAGACGCAAGGCATTTTTTTACGACGCTGCGACGGGAATTGAATCGGGGACCACGAGGGGCAGTGCTCTAACCATGGACCCTCACCGCATGTATATTTATATATGTGTGTGTGGGTGTGTGTGTGTGTGTGTGTGTGTGTGTTGTGTGTGTGTGTGTGTGTGGTGTGTGTGTGTGTGTGCGCATTCCCGCATTGTGTGTGGGGTATACGAGTGGCTTTAAAACACTATGATATTTCCAAGGAACGAATTTTCTGCTGTATCCAGATTAACACACTTCAGCAGTCAGCGAAAATCGCACGTATTTAAAATCTGGGGCATTACATTAGATTTCACGGAAGCTTCCCAACAAAGGGAAATCGCCAGGGACCGATTTATAGGAGTTACTGGTTTCCCTTTGATCAACGACAAGCCAGCGGACAAGGGAGGCGATCTGCAAATCAGGTTGACATCACCCAACCGAGGTACAGTGTAATAGAACCACAGTCCACTGAGACCATTTCATCACAAACGTTATTGTCAGACTTCCGAATAGTTTGGGCAAAATTGTAGGAATGGGCGTGGAGGCGTGTGGAATGGAGCTAGGGAATTCTGCTGGGGGGTGGGGGCATGAGGGGGTAGGAGAGGAATGGGGGTCGGGGTCTGGCGATTTGGGGGGGGGGGGGGATACAGTGGTAGGGCTTAGGTTGGGTGGACGGGTGAAGGGGTGGCTAGTGGTGAGTGAGAGATTGCATATCTAATTTTTAGTTCTTAGAATCGTAGTGGGGCGGAGGGATGGGAGGATGGGGAGGAGGAGAATCAGGTCAATGACTTTGCGTGGGTGGATGGATGGGATAGGGAGTGGGGAGGGAGGGATGGGAAGACCCAGTTCGGTGACTTGGCCTAATTGTGGTATTAGTTGAGGGATTGGTCATGTTCTGGCACCTCCGCGGTTAAGTTTAAGGGATAAGATTATCATGGTGATGGCACATTCGCACGGACCACTTCGCTGTCTGTTACGTCCATGAAACGGAGCAAGGCAAGGGATTAAATTTTTCTCTTTATTATAGTTTTCTTTTACCTATGTTTTTCTTTCTTCCATTTTTTTCAGTTTATTTTCCTTTTTATGTTTTTATTTTGTCTAATATGTAGATTATTTTCGTTCCCTTATCTTTTCTTTGCTTTTCTTTCTTATGTAACATCCTTATCCTGTCTTTATTTCGCTTTCTTTCCTTCCTTTTATTTATTATTTTCCATTCTTAATCACTATTTACATCCTTTTTTTCTCATTTCATCCCCAAATAAGGAAAGACAGACGAAGAAACTAACTGATTGGCAATCAATTTATAATTTAGACAAGAAAAAGTGATTAAATAACAACAAAAAAAGTAATTTATAATCCCAAGCGGAATACGAGAGATTAAATGAAAACGATATGATAATTTTTGCCTTGAATACTTACTGAAAGCAATAATTCAGATTGTTCAGTCGCGGTTTATCGGTGTGTTTCATATCCGATGAATAAGTTTAAAAAAAGAATAGGCTTTTATATAATAAAGTGAAAATGTTGCTAGGACGAACGAAATACACAGCCATGCGAATAGCTTATAGGAAAAAAATGCGAGATGTTCTTATAACACTATAATAACAATTTTGTCAAATGATAACAGCTAATAGTAGTATATATTGATAATGATAATGATGATGATGTATCATCATCATGGTATTGATAATGATTAAATTATAAAAATAGGAACAACAACACAACAACAACAACAATAATAATAACTATATAATAATATAATTTATAATGATAATATAATTATAAATTAAATAATATTATAATTTAATAGTAATAATAATAATAATAATGTAATAATAACTAATAATTATTTTAACATATTAACAATAATTATAATAATTAATAATGATAATAATAATAATAATAGATAAGGATAATGATAATAGATAATAATGATAATAATAATAATAATTATGATTATAATAAATAATAAAAATGGAATTAATAATGATTATATTATAATGATGATAATAATACATAATGATAATATACTGATGTTGGCAGCAATATTGACAATAATAAAGATGGATAATCATAATAATGATAATAATATTATAACTTTAATAAAAAAATAATATAATACATAACCCAATAATAATTATAATAATCAATATATAATAATAATAATTAATAATAATAATGATTACAAATATTTTTAATATAGTAAATAATAATAGCAATGTTGACGATATGGTAATGGCTATTAACAGTAATAACAATAACAATAAGGATAATACTGATAAAAATAAAATTGACAATTATATCGAAAGGTGATGCTAATAATATGAGTAAATTCCGATTATGGTAATAATGATTATAATAAGTAATACATAATGCAATTATAATAATAATCAAAGTATTACTAATAATAATAATAATAGTAATGATAATAATAATTATAATAATGATAATGATGATGATGATGATGATGATGATATGATGATGATGTTGATGATTGATGAGATGATGATGATGTTGATGATGATGATGATTGATGT
Organism: Penaeus chinensis; assembly: GCF_019202785.1. NCBI lineage: Eukaryota > Metazoa > Arthropoda > Malacostraca > Decapoda > Penaeidae > Penaeus > Penaeus chinensis. Next base: position 1,472 of record NW_025917871.1, on the reverse strand, counting down.
GTGGATAATAATATTAAATATTATAATAATAGCAGTTAGTAGTAATATTAATATGGATAATAATGAATAATTAATAATACCAATAATAATATATAATAATATATGAATAATAATAATTATAATATAATATATAATAATAATAATAAATATAATAGATAAAAATAATGATTATTATCATCCTCATCATCCAATCTTTCATCATCATCATCATCATATCATCATATACATTAAAATTCTCATCATTAAAAAGAAGAAATTAAAAATTAATGTAATTATGGTAATGAAATAATGTTAATATAATGATAATTAATTTATAATAATTGGATAATGTAAAATAGTAATATAATAATAACAATGAAAATATAATGCATAATGATAATCAATAGTAATAGTGTTAATAATAATGATTAATAATGTAATGATAATAATAATAATGATAACATAATAAGGATAATTAAGAATAATGATGATGATTAATGATAATAATAACTGTATTATATTAATGGTAATAATAACAATAATAGTAATAATAATAATTAATAATAATTAATAATAATAATGATAGCAAATAATATGATGATGATGATTAATAAATAATAACAATAATAATAATAATGATAATATTAACAATAATATTAGTATCTGGATATTTCAATAATGATAAAAAAACATAAAAGTAATGAACTTGATAGGAACATGATAATGTTAATGATGGAAACTGATTGCACTAATGATATACAGAATAATAAAAAATATATACATAAGCATGTCTTAGATAAAATTTAACCTTTAAAAAAGTCAGGGTTCATTACCCCTGTTTATTAGGACGTTCTCATTGTATGTATTCTAATGTATAGTGTTTATGTTATTCTTATTGATGTCCTTAACTAATATCTAAAGATATCCCCCCTCTTATCCAGTAATTTATTTATGTAAACATGTCTTACATGCAATTGTATATATGCAAATTTTGTAAAGAATGAATAATGATCGGAATGTATATTTATCTGTATATATCTATTTCTGTGTATGTGGTGTATATATTTATATATACATATTTATATATATATATATATTTATATATATATTTAATATGTATATAAATTATGTATATTATTATACTATATATATATTTAATATGTATATATATATATTATATATATATTATATGTTATATATATGTATATTATATATTTTTATTATATATATAATTATGAATATATTTCTGTGTCGTGCTCATTATATATATATATTATTAGATATATTAAATTATATATTTATATTGATGTATTTCTGTGTGTGCGCATATATTTATATATATATTATTTATATATATATATATATATAGTATTTTAATTATATGTCTATTTTCTATATAATACTATATTAGTAATTATATATATATATATATGTATATATTTCTGTGTTGTGCGCATAATATATATATATATATTTTATATATATATATGTTG
>NW_025917870.1:0-6126 GCF_019202785.1 Penaeus chinensis | reverse complement strand
ACCTCAGCCGCGCTTCCCCGTATCACCCAGCTGTGCGTTGGAGACGCGCAACAACAACCTGTCGGTACCTGTTACGAGCGGCGCTAGGGCGGTCACACGTCACGCCTGGTACGGCACGTCCCCCGCTGCCTCGCCGCCCCCCGCCGTCTCCACGCCCGGGGGAAGCTAACGTCGAGCGCACCTACGGGCGGTGTGTTCGCTTGTGATTGTGCTCCGCTGTACGGGCAGGCCCGCGCCATACAAACACACTACATACAATATATGTGTGTGTGTGTGTTTACATGCACACACACACACACACACACACACCATATAATATTATATTATAATATATATATATATATCTATATTTTCACAACACAAACACACAACACTACACACACACACTCATATATATATATATTCTTATATTATATATATTATATATGTATGTATGTATGTATATGTGTGTATGTGTGTGTGTGTGTATATATTTATTATATATATATATACTTACACACACACCTTATATATATACATATATATATATATATAAATTATATATATTTATTATATATATATATATATCTGTGTGTGTGTGGTGTGTGTGTGTTTACATTATACATATGATAGATTGGAGAAGGGCATCCAATCAAGTAAGGGGGGGTACTGCCAAATGACCTCTCAATAATGAATATATTTTTATATATATATATATACAGATATATAAAATATATATATAATATATAAATTAATTTATGTATATATATACTTATATTTCACTTATGTGTGTGTGTGTGTGTGTGTTTATGTGTATGTGTTGTGTGTTGGTGTATGTGTTGTGTGTGTCGTGTGTGAGTTGATTCGTGTGGTGTGTATCTATCTATATATTATATATATATATATATATATTATATATATATATACGCTCACATCACACAACATCAACACACCACACACACACACACTACTCTCACCACACACGACACATATATATATATATACTATATATACTTATATAAATAATATTAATATATATTTATTTATGCATTATTTATATGCATATACATATATACATACATATATATTAAAAATATATATATATGCATAACATATGCAGGTACATATATATATATATATATATATATATTTATAATATATCATACACACACACACACTCACATACACACACACAACACACACCAAACACACACATATATATATATATATATTACTAATTATATATATTATATATATGCATTTATAAAAACATATAAATGTATAAATAATTTATATATGTATATATATGCATTTACATTTATTACACACACATCCATATATATAATATAAATATATACATTATATTTTCTATATATATATGGTGGTGTGTGTGTGTGTGTGAGTTGTGTGGGTGTGTGTGTTGTGTGTGTTTGTGTGTTGTGTGTGTTGTCATATACATACATATGTTACATATATATATATATTATATATATTATATATATATATATTTTATATTTATATATATATTAAATATATAAACACATATATATATGTATATATATTAACATATGTGTGTGTGTAAATGTGTTTTTATTTTGTGTGTGTGGATATACTTGATTTACAGATTTTTAAGTGAAAAAGATAACATCATTCTGCTGCATAAATTTTCGGGCGAAATTATTCCAGCAGACGAAAATGTGACGTGGAGGAGTGTCCTTCTGCTGCAGGTCATTTCGCGGAAGTCTTTCTCTCGATTGATTTATAAGGACTCTAATACATCTATAATGTGTTTGTGCTTCTGTATACTAAAAATAATATATTTATATATTATATCATATTCGATATATGTTATATATATATATTTATATGTTACACACACACATGTATCTGTATATGTGTGTATGATATATGGTATGTGTGTTATAGTATATGTACATTATATATTTATTGTTTATATATTATATTACATATAATAATATATACATTTATTTACATATAATTTATACTATATAAATTTTTATACAATTAACTATATATATATAGTATTATATATTTACTATATGTGTTGTGTGTGTGTGTGTGTATGTGTGTGTCATGTATATGAATATTTATACATATATAGGTATATGTATATCATGTATATTGGTTAAATATTATTTATGTATGTATATATATACATATTTTATCACACACTCATACACACACACACACACACACAACATCTATATATATTAAATATTTATATATATTATATATTTATATATATATATTTCACTCGGCACATGTGTGTGTATGTGTGTGTGTGTGTTGTGTGTGTGTAGACATATTTAATATATATCATACGCACATATGTGTGTATGATTACGTTTATATTATATATATATATTATATATACTATATATATATACTTATGTGTGTGTGTGTGTGTGATGTGTGTGTGTGTGTGTGTGTTGTGTACATATTTATTTGGATCATATACTTTATATGTATTATATATTTATATGTTGGCTTATATATATACATATATATGTATATATTATATATATACATTTAATTTATGCGTATATGTGTGTGTTGTGTGTGTGGTGTGTGTGTGTGTGTGTGTGTGCATGAATGTATGTATGTTGCGTGTGTGTGTTTATATATGTATATATATATATATATGTGTGTGTTGTGTGTGTGTGTGTGTTGTGTTGTGTGTGTGTGAGTGTGGTGTGTGTGTGTGTAGTGTGTGGTGTGTGTGTGTGTGTGTGTGTAGTATGTATGTTTATGTATACATATATGTGTATATACATTTGTATATTTACTTATATAATTTTCATTAAGATTTTTGTAGTTGTTATACATCTTAGAGTAGGATTATTCAGATAGACTTTAACTCAATTGTTTATAGTAAATGTATTGATAAAAAGAACACTTAGGTAAGAATATCGTTCAACTTCGTTTTTGTTGAATTATAATGGCTGAGCTTAAATGTTAAAACTGTTATCTTTTCATATGGATTTTTGCTTTTTAAAAAATAGACCTCAGTATACATGTTTAAAAATTTAGATCGGATGTAATTGTCATCACCACAAGGGTCCTCAAGGGTGGTATGTCTCCAGTCTTGTTCAGCATGTACGTCAATTATGTAGGAGTTATTTCAGCAACGGTTCACTGTTAAGTAAGCAGGAAAACCGATACAGTTATCATCGGGAAAAATAACCAACGGTGACTGTAGCGGCTATTTGCGCAGGTCGTCTGTTGGCAGAATGGTGCTACAAATACTATTTGCAACTCAATATCAAGAAAAAACTAATTACATGATAATTGATTTTAGAACCAAATGGAATTTGCCCAAGATTCTCATATCAATACATGGAAAGCTGTAGAGAGATAGGGCCAGTATAAGTACTTCGGGACTGTGTTAGATGATCACATTAAAAGGGATTTCAAATACTGAACTAGTGATTAATACATAATCAAAGGGTTCTTTTTTTTTACGAATTTAAAGTAATCAACGTGTTAGAGAAATCCTTCCCGTAGAGTCCATCAAATGTTCTAAGTAACTGTTTGGCATGGCACGTTACATGTAGTGACTATATTACCATATATCTTAATATATATGTATATATATATATATTTATGTATATATAACCATATGTCATATACATATGTATGTGTGTGTTTGTATGTGTTGTGTCTATTGTGTAGTGATACATTATTATGTATATATACATAAATATTAGTTAGATAGATAGATCATATATTTGTTTACATGTAATACATATCTTTATATTTATGTTATATATACATATATATGTGATATATATATTCATATCTAATGTACACACACACACACACACACCACCATTATATGTGTGTGTATATATATCATATATATATATATATTTTATTCATTATATCATCAATTATATATATAACTATATATATATATTATAAATACGAAAATATTTCATATATATGTGTATATATACATATATGTGTGTGTATATATACATTGGTTTGTATAACCAATTATTATTTACATATATATATATTTATATATATATATATATATAAGATATGTATATATATACTGTATATATAATTATTTATATATATATAAATATCTTGTATGTGTTATATATATTGTAATATCTTAGTATATATATCAATATATATATATCTATTAATATATATATATATGTATATATAAAGTATATTTGTATATATATATTTATATGTATATAGAGATGTATATATATTTGTATATTTATATATATATATAATATATTTTAGAGCGAGAGAGAGAGAGAGAGAAGGAGAGAGATGAGAAAGAGGATGGAGAGGAGAGAGAGAGAGAGAGGTATATTTATATATAGCTATATATAGTGTATTTATATATATTAGGTATGTATGTAGGTATATATAAAGTTATATATTTATATATATTATATATATTATATATATATATATATATATATTTATATATATACATTCATATAAATTTCAATATATATTTATTATATATATATATATATATATATATATTCACAGGTTTTCTATATGTGTGTATTTATTTTATATATATATATATAAATAAATAAAGGTGTACATATGTAGGTATGTATACCTACTTATGTATATATTTTTATATATATATATATATATATATATATAAAGGTGTACATAATGTAGGTATGTATACCTACATATGTGTTTATATAATATATATATATATATATATCCATATACCTTCATATTTATTATTTTTATTGTTAGGTATATATATTTAGGGATATATATAATATATATATATTATATATATATTATATATAAAGATTATATATATTATATATATATCTGTATATAAATAGGGATAATATAGTATTCATACATACACAAACACATATATATATTATATATATATATATATATATATATTTAATATATTATTATATAGGTATATAGTATATATATAATATATAATATATATATATTATATTTTAGGTAAATACGTAGGTATATATAGAAGTATTTATGTATGGTATATTTACTTATATATATATACATATATATACACTTATATATATATAACATTATATATACATATATATTTAAATTGAATCTCCGGTACTATGTATATTTATATAATATATATATATATATATATTTTTTTTAGGTATATATACATATAGGTGTGTGTGTGACAGAATAAGATCAAGAGGGGAGTTAAGAACCTAAGGAGTTAGGTGTTGAAGCTATATACTAGATGTGTGCTATCAGGAACAGGTGTAGTAGGTGTGATGATAATTGAACGATGTAAGCCCATTTACTGCATCACTGTTATGTGTATTCAGGTCGGAAAAGACAGTACTTATCTGCTTCAACGCTCAGATGAAAGAGATTTTTTGGGCCAATAGCATCATCGGTTTAATCATTTTTAAAAACAAAATAATTATGATACTCGGAGGTGTTACATTTGTAAATACTATTACTACTATGTGTAATGATGTCTTAATGGTGCATCATATCATAATTACTGCAAAAAATGTATAATACTTTTCTGAAGTGATCATTCTTCAATTATTATTTAGGTTTACTAAAATCTTCCGTTCATGTATTTTCATGCCTAGAGATCTGAGCCAAATAAATAATTTTGTAGACTTAATGTATCACATTTCACAATAAAGTTATCTTTTCCTGTTTATGATATTATATATATATATTAATATTTGTGTGTATGTGTATATATATATGTGTGGGTGTACATACACATACACCTCACACCACACACACACACAACCCACACACACGGACCAACATAATGTATACACGCTCACACACACTACACACATATTTTTATATATATATATATATTTATATAAATATTACATACATACATATTACACCAACCACACCCACACACATAATATTATAATAAAAAACTTTTTTTTTTTCTTTTTTATTAACAGCCATTCTTTCACTGCTGGGATATAGCCTCTCTCGATTTACTATTGAGAAGGTTATATGGCAGTACCACCATTGCCTGACTGGATGCACTTCCTAATCACCCGTAATTGAACTCCGGTCCATTGCCTATAACCAATAGACCATCGCCCGTAGTCAGGGGGGGGGGGGCCATATGAATATATATATATATAA
>NW_025917869.1:0-6114 GCF_019202785.1 Penaeus chinensis | reverse complement strand
TATAATAATAATAATAATAATAATATCAATTACAATTAACAGTAATATTGATAACAATTACCAAATAAAAAAATATATAATAATGACAACAGAAGATTTATTTATTCCTATTTTTTTATATCTTTAATTATATTATTTTTATCAAATATATATATTTATTATTATTTTTATCAGGCTATTTTAGTATTATTTTATCCTGACATCAGTTATACAAAATAGTAATAACAACAATAATAATAATACCAAATATAATTAGTTAATGACAATAATAATGATAATAATAATAATAATATTTGTTATTATAATGATGATAATAATTATTATCCTATTATTATATTTTTATTATTTTATCATCTATTTCATTATTACTCTTATTATTATTCATTATCTTATCATTATCATTATTATTACTATTAATTATTATTATTATTTTTATTATTATATTTTGATGCATGGTGATGTAGTATTAATAATGATAAGTAATGATAATATTCCTAATAATAATATTCATAATAATAATAATAACTTAATAATATAATAATAATAATAATAATAATAATAATAATAATAATAATGATAATAATAATAATAATAATAACAATAATTATAATAATAATAAAAATTCGATAATATGGATAATATTATCAACTGTAGTAGTAGGTTAGTTGTTTTACTGTTATTATTATTATTATTATTATCATTATTATTATTATCATTATTATTATCATTGATGATAATAATAATAACAAATGATAAACAGAAAAAATAATAATAGTAATACTAATATTAATAACAATGCTGAAAATATAATAATGATATAATAACATAGTAATGATAATGAAAAAATTATATTAATGATGATAATAATAATAATAATATAATAATAATAATAACAATTAATAGTAGTAATAGTATCAACAATAATACACAGAGTATTCATGCTGCTGATGATAATGATAATAATAATAATAACAATATCAACAACAACAAAAAACAACAAAAATAATAATAATGATAATAATAATAATAATAAGTAATAATAATAATAATAATTAATAGTAATAACAATAATTAATAATAATAATAATAACATAATAATAATAATTAATATAATATTAATAATAATTAATAACAATAATAATATATAATAAAACATTAATAATAATAATAATAATAATTATAATAAAATAATAATTAATAAAGGATAATAATAATATAATAGTAATATAGTAATAGTAACAATAATGATAATAGCAATAATAGTTGTTAATAATATTAATATTAATAATGATAATAATAATAACAAGAAGAAGAAACAAAAATAATCAATAATGTTAATAATAATAATAATAATAATAATTAGTAATATAATGATAAATGTATATTATTAATGAATGATAACATTAATGATATATAATAAGAATATTAAGGCAATTATTATAATTTATTTATAATTTTGATCATTATCATTAAATAATAATATTATTATTTTTCAATTATTATCATCAATTGTATCACATCATTACTCTTCATTTTTATTCCTTATTTTTTTAATTAATATTATTTTTAATCTTTATAATTATATATGATATTATTAATTCATTACTTCATCAGTTATACATAATACATAGTGATAATACTAATATTAATTATACAATTATAATGATTAATAATAATAATAATGATAAAATAATGATAATAATAATAATAAATTAATGAGATACTAATAATAACAGAAGCGAAAAGGAATGATTAATAATAAGACAAAAACAAGAAGACGAATAGGGGAAATGATGATAATAATAATAATAACAAAGACGAAAGGAAATGATAATAATAATAATAATAATGTTATATGTGATAATAATAATAACAACAACAACAATAATAATATTTATAATATAAACAATAATAATAGTATTAGTATTAATAATGATAATAATAATAAGTAATATTAATTATAACAATTATAATATAATATGTTAATAATAATATCTGTTCATATTATATCATTCATGCATTACATAATGCCTCAGTATCGATTACCGCACTGCAATTATAACGTTAACATTCCAATAGAGGTATTCGTATCAACGTTGATTTTCAATAATGGTCGTATGCATGTGCAGTTGGGAGGCTGTCGGCTGTCTTATGCATCGAGAAGGAAACTGAGACTTTAAGCCGTAATGTGTTTGACTTGACCACATCCTGCTTGTGACTGATTGGTGAGGCGGCGGTGGCACTCTCGACCAAGTTTTCCATAGCCTGTTTCGTGGCCCTGGGCAGAGTGCAGAGGGTGGCTCGTGGGAACAGAGGGTCTTTCTCGGGCATCTTCTGCGTGTGTGTTTGGGGGGGGGGGGTGTGTGGTTTTTTCTTTTTTTTTTTTAATGTCATTATAATAAACAGGTGACAATGTTGATAACAAAAGATAACGATAACAATATTGATAATGCTAATAATAACAAACAATAATGATAACAATAATTATGAATAGTTTTAACGAATTGATAATATTGAACAGTATTGTAATAGCGAAAAATATTATAATTGTTACTTTTTATCACTAATAACGATTATCAATAATAACAATAATAATAATAACGACGATCATATAATACTGAAATGATAATATTCATCATAACAATAAGATAATAATGATAATGATAGTAATAATAATAATGATAATTATATTATTAATATGACGATGATTGATGATAGGGAATAGTAATAATAATAAAGTTATTTAGTAAATGGTAATATTGAATACGTAATGATGATTAATAATAGATGATATAAATAATGATGAGATAATAAATATAATATAATAATACTGTATAATGATAACAATAATGATAATATTAATAATAATAATTATCAATAGTATATTATTATATATTGATATAATAATAAAAATAAAAATAATGATATTGGTAATTAATCATAATGCTTTAATATAATAATAGTAATAATTAATTATAATAATAACAATAATATTTGTTAGTATCTTATTATTACTATTATTTATTATCATTATTATTATTATCGGTACCTTATTTTTTTTCTTTTTTTACAATTTATTTTTATTGTCGTTATTAGTATATTATTATTAATATCATTAATATTATTAATATTATTAAATTTATATCATGTGTGTGTGTGTGTGTGTGTGTGCGCGCATATACATATCTATACATAACACGGAGAATACAGCTAATCTAAACAGCCCTACTACAAAATCGTAAGCGCCACGATTTGCATTCCTGAATCATCATTTACCTTTCTTTTATAAAAATAATCGGACTCTTGCCTAATAATAAATAAAATAGATAACAAAGCCGTTATTGTGGAATGAAGTGAATCAGATCACGTAGTTCTGTTTGATAAGCCTTATGTTGTAGCTTCTTGATGGGAAATAATATTGATTATGCATAACAAAGACAGTGTTTTTGTCTGAAAGTTGACGTGAGCTTCATAGTTCCCATTCTGAATTAATGATAGATTAGGACACATTCTCTCTCTCTGTCTTTCTCTCTCTTCTCTCTCTCTCTCTCTCTCTCTCTCACTCTTCTCTCTCTCTCTCTTTCTCTCTCTTATCTTATCTTCTTCTCTCTCTCTTCTCTCTCTTCTCTTCTCTCTTTCTCTCTCTCTTCCTCTATCTCTATCCTCTCTCTCAATCTCTATCTCTATCTCTATCTATATCTCTCTCTCTCTTCTTCCTCTTCTCTCTTTCTCTCTCCTATCTTATCTCTATTCTTATCTATCTCTCTCTCCTCTCTCTCTCTCTCTATCTAATCTATCTATCTATTATCTTTCTATTTAATGATAATAGTTTTAGGACCATTTTTCTCTCTCTCTTTCTCTCTTCTCTCCTTATCCTCTTCACTCTCTTCTCTTCTCTCACTCTCTCTCTCTTATCATTCTCTCTTCTCTCTACTCTCACATATTATCACTATCACTATCTTATCTCTAATTATCTCATCTCTCTCTCACTCTCTCTCTTCTCTATAATCTATCTCTTATCTATCTATTGCTATCTATATATCTATCTATCTTGTTCTGTCTCTCTTCTCTCTCTCTCTCTCTCTTTTCTCTCTCTCTCTCTCTCTTCTTCTCTCTCTCTCTCTCTCTCTCTTTCTTTCTCTCTCTTCTCTCTCTCTTTCTTCTCTTCTCTCTCTCTCTTCTTCTCTTTCTTCTCTCTCTCTCTCTTCTCTCTCTCTCTTTCTTCTTTCTCTCTCTCTATCTCTATCTCTATCTCTCTCTTATCTCTATCTTATTCATCTCTATCTCTTCTCTCTCTCTCTTCTTCTCTTCTTCTCTCTCTCTATCTTATCTTATCTCTATCTTCTCTCTCTCCTCTCTCACTCTCTCTATCTATTATCTATCTAATCTATCTATCTATTTATGATATGTTTAGGAACATTCTTTTCTCTCTTCTCTTTCTCTCTCTCTCTTCTCTATCCTCTCTCTCTCTCTTCTCTCTCTCCTCTCTCTTCTTTTCTCTCTCTCTCTTCTCTCTCTCTCTCTTCTCTCTCTCTCTCTTCTCTTCTCTATCTCTATCTCTTCTTATTTTGTATTCTCTATCTCTCTCTTCTCTTCTCTCTTCTCTACTATTATTATCTATCTATCTGCTATCTATATATTATCATTCTGTCTCTGTCTCTCTCTCTCTCTCTCTCTCTCTCTCTCTCTCTCTCTCTCTCTCTTCCTCTCTCTCTCTTCTCTCTTTCTTTCTTTCTCTTTCTCTATCTCTCTCTCTTCTCTCTCTCTTCTCTTCTCTCTCTCTCTCTCTCTCTCTCTCTCTCTCTCTCTATCTATCTATCTATCTTCTCTTTCTTTCTCTTCCCTCTTTCTCTCTCTTTCTCTTTCTCTTTCTCCTTTCTCCTTTCTCTTTCTCTTCTTATCTTTCTCTTTCTTTTCCCTTTTCTTTCACTCTCTTTATCTCTATCTCTATTTCTCTATCTCTATCTCTCTCTCTCTCTCTCTCTCTCTCTCTCTCTCTTCTCTCTCTCTCTCTTCTCTCTCTCTCTCTCTCTCTCTCTCTTATCTAACTATCTATTTATAATAGTTTAGGGGACACAATTCTCTCCTCTCTCTCTCTCTCTCTCTTCTTCTCTCTCTCTCTCTCTCTCTCTCACTCACTCTTATTCTTCTCTTCTCTCTCTTCTCTCTCTCTCTCTTCTCTCTTTCTTTCTTTCTTTCTTTCTCTTTCTATCCATCCGCTCCCTCTCTTTCTCTATTCCTCTTCTCTCTCTCCTTCCTCTTCTCGCTCTCCTCTGCCACTCAGCGAGCACAGATGATAGACAGAAGGCATCATGGAGGACGAGGCGGGCTTAAGTGGTCCAGGGAGCCTCACAGAACACAAGCACCGGTTGAAGGCTGATGCTTGGCAGACAGCGGCGACATACTGTGTTGCCTCTTGTCATCCTTGCATGTGTTTTCTGTTGCTCTATGTTATTTTCCCCCCGTGTCATCTGCATGGTGTTTTCTGTTGCTCTTTGTCATCCTGCATGGTGTTTTCTGTTGCTCTGTGGTCATCCTGCATTGTGTTTCATTCGGGTTAATCTTGGGTTTCGGGGTATAAAGGCATGTGCATATACATGTACAAATGCGTGTATGCAACTCGATGTACATACAAGGTCGTAACCGTGTAACAATTCGGGGGACGAGAGGGAGAGGCATAGAGAGATAAAATGGATGATAGGTAGACAGAGTAGAATAGATATATAGAGGTAGAAAAAAGAGGGACAGACAGTTAGAAAGGCAAACAGTCGAAGAGATAAAATCAGTCTTACCGTGGCCTGATCGACAGCCAGACCACTCAATACTCAGGGTGAAACGTTTCAGTTCAGAATGTCTTGAGTTGAAGTCAGCTCTGCGTAAAATCGGAATTTTCGCGTCTTTCAGTTGCAATACACGTGGCAGGTCCAACCCTACTTCCTAAAATTCGTGTCCATTTTTTTTATGAGAGAAAAACTTGCAGACACAAAATGGTAGTTCTGAAGTTATATATATGGGTGTGTCATACAAGCATATAAAACATTTTATCAATATATATCCTTCATTCATTTATTTATTTCCGGGGAAAATTGTATAAACGATATTACTTAGAATGCC
>NW_025917866.1:2500-5000 GCF_019202785.1 Penaeus chinensis | reverse complement strand
ATGTTTAAAATTTTATTATTTATATATTTTATATATATATTATATATATATAACAATTATAGATATATGTATGTATATATGAAATATATTGAAGGGTTAAAACGCTCTACCGTGTTGATGCTATGGTAGAAAAACCCAAAATGTAAACTAGATTTATTTGAATTTTCCCAAAAAATTGTTTTAAAAATGTATACATTATTATATATATTTTAAATTTAAATTTAAATATATATATATATATAACACATATTATATATACAGCGTAACTTTCGAAAGAGATTTACGGCAAATTTCACTCATTTTAATATCCAAAGTCGATGCAAAAACAAACAAACTTTTAAAAAGCATAACCTTTACCCCCCTCCCATTCCCCCCGCCAGAGCAATCGGCTTCCCCCGAACCTTCATGCTTTCAACAATTACCATCAACGTATAATTTAAGAAATGCAGAAAATTTGGGCTCTGGATCTAAGGGACAAAAGGGCCAAGTCCTAATGATATACCCCCTGTATACAAGAGAGGGTAAATTCGAGGGCGCCGCGACGGGCCTTCAAGCAGCCACGTCAGTGATTCGCGTCCAGAGGTATTTTCTAAGCGATCGGTCTGCGCGGCTGGCGGTGTGGGCAGCCGAGCGTTGTCATTAGATAGCTTTTTCCGTATTACCAATATGCAAATTTTATTCTAATGGAACATATTGGAAACGTTTCGGTTAGTAAAGGTTTTTAAAGGGATTGTGAATCGTGTGCGATATATATATGTGTGTGTGTGGTTTTTGTGTTTGTTTATGTGTGTGTGTGTGGGTTTGTGTGTATGTATATGTGTGTGTGTGTGGTTTGTGTGTATGATATGTGTGTGTGTGTTTGTGTGTATGTATATGTGTGTGTGTGTGTGTATATATTTTAAATATTATATATATTTTTAATATATAATATTATATATATATATATATTGTATGTATACACACATATAAATATATTTTTTATATATTTATTATATATATATATATATATATTTAATAATATATTTTTTATATTATATATATATAAACATATATTATTTTATATTTATTTATTACATATATGTATTTTATTTATATTTTTTTTTTAATACATATATATATTTAAAATATTATATATATATTATTATATTATATATTTATATATACATATACATATATATATTTATATTATAATATATATATATATATAGATAATTATTATTTGTATTTTATTATAATTTATTCATACATCATTAATTATTTATAATATAATATTATATTATATTATATATATTGTATATGTTATACATAAAATAAACACACACATCCAATTCCTCTTTCCCCCCTCTCCTTCCGCCATCCTCCACCTATAGAGCGAGGACGCCCCCACCCCCCTTCCTGAAGTTCCCGAGTCCAGGCGCCCACGAAATGCGCCGCCGTCTGGGCCCCCCCCCCCCCCCCCCCCCCCCAGCGCGTTTTGTGTAGGACGTATTGATAGGAGCTTGGGTGGAACATCAGCGCGAAGTGACTAGGGGGGGACATGAAGCTTTAAAGGGTCCCGGTGTCACTGCGGGGAGGCAGGTTTAGGGGTGACGTAAGCAGAGGCTATCATTACCCGGGAAGTCTGCGGGGGGGGTCTGCGAGGGAGTTTTTCGAGGGAAATCTGCTCGTTTGCCCCAAGGATTTGGGGGGAAGTTAGGCATGATTTTTTTTTTTTATTTTTTTTTCCCTTTTTTTTTTATCATTCTTTTGTGTGTGTGTGTTTTTTTTATGTTGATTTTTTTCTTTGTTTTTCTGTTTTTGGTGTTATTCTGTTCGTTGTTTTAGAAATCTTGAGTTCCTTTTTTTGACGTTTGTTAATAATATATTTTATATTATATATATATTTATTATATATTATTTATATATTATTTATATATTTCAATATATTTTATATATTATTTTATATATTATTTATTTATATATAGCTTTTTTTCTTTTTCTGGTATTTTTATTTTCTGTAAATTTTTTTTAAATTTTTCACTTTTTTTTTCTTTTCTGTATGTTTTTCATATTTTTTTTTATTATTTTTTTTTCGTCTTTTTATCTGTTTTTTGTTTTGTTTTGTTTTTATTTTTTCTTTTTCTTTTGTTGTTTTCTCGTAATTTTTTTCTTCCATTTTAGTTGTGTTTTCCTTTCCTTTTCCACTCTCACTTTCTAAAGTGTCGAGAGGAAAGGGCGTCCGCGCGGGTCTTTTTTCCCAAAAACCCCAAACCGACCCTTATCTCCAAGCACCTTCTAACTTTTGGGCAAAATCTTCCGATCTGGAGGTTTGCAAATTTTTCTAACTCGAATGCCACTGTAAATTCAAGTCATCGAGGTCAAGGGATTAGCAACGACGAAACCCGATGCGCAAAAACTTTCAGTTTACCACGAGGCGGCGAATTAGCCAAGGAGTTGTTGCAAAGAGAAAACCCCCTTTAAGATTTGCACTCTCCTTGCAACATCTTCCCGCTCGTTCCAG
>NW_025917865.1:5000-6017 GCF_019202785.1 Penaeus chinensis | reverse complement strand
AGAGGAGAGAGGACGAGAGAGGGGGGGGGGAGAGAGAGGAGAGAAGGGAGAGATTAGGAGGAGAGAGAGAGGGAGAGGAGAGAGAGAGAGAGAGTGAGAGAGAGGAGAGAGGAGAGAGAGAGAAGAGAGAGAGAGAGAGGAGAGAGAGAGAGAGAGAACACACACACACAGTACATCCGCGTGCAGGGTAAGCTCGCCCGTACGAGGAGCGTTTCAAAAGTCAATAGGAGAAGCGGTGGAAGTTGGCAGGGGATGCAAAATGGGATTAACAGCGACTGAGGCAAATGCACAATGGAAGTAGAGGGAGAGAAGAGGAGAGGGAAGGGAAGAGAACAGAAGGAAAGGGAAAGAACAGAATGAAGAGGGGTGAGGAGAAGGAAAGGGAAAAGCGCAGAGGGAACAGGAGAGAGGAGAGGAGAAGGAGGAGGGAAAGAAGGTAGGGGAGAGACGAGAAGGAGGAAAAGAGAGGAAAAGATAGAGGAGAGAACAGGAGGAAAGGGGGGAGAGGAAGAGAAAGAGACAACCTGGGGAGAAAGGAATAGGAAACAGAGAGTAGAAAATAGAAAGAGGGGGAAAGGAGGACAGAAATGGAAGTAGATGGAGGAAAGAGGGAAGAAAATTAAACGAGAGGAAAAGAAAGGGGGAAGGGAAGGAAGGGGGAAGGAGGATGGGAAGCAAGGAAGATAGGCGAGGGAAGGGAGAAGAGGGATAGATAGTAGACACGAGAGGAAAGGGAGAAGGAGTGAGAGGAGGTGAAAGGAGGAAGAGAAGAGGTGAGAAGAGGGGGGAGGGAGCAGGAGGGAGAGAAACACAAACAAACAAAGAGAAGCACAGGATGAGTGGGGAGGGAAAGGCAGTGAAAAAGAAAAAAAAAACTGAAGTAGACAAGAATCAGTAGTCCTCTTTCTGGATGCTACCGGCCGCCATCACAAAGGACACTACTTATAGATTTCTCAATGCAAAACCTTGATCAGCTTATGACCACCTATAACTCCCTTCAATCTGTATTATTTGGAG
>NW_025917864.1:0-5889 GCF_019202785.1 Penaeus chinensis | reverse complement strand
TTCGAAGTACTCCCCTTCCTCTAATCACTACCCATATCCCTTCACTTATCTTCCCTTCGTATCTCTTACCGCCTCCCATACCCCATCACTCCCTTATGACCCTTCCTCCTCCTCCCCCCCCTCCATTTCCTTCTTCCCTACCCCTTCCCAACTCCCTCATCTGTCCCTCTATCCCTCCCCTTCCTTCCCACTATAATAACGGATAATAATATCGGTTATTGATTTCATGCAGCCCAGAAGCTGAAAATTTATACTAAATTACAGATAAAAAGACAAATATTTTATGTATAAACACATATAAATATCAAAGTAAAACTAACAATCCATAACAACAAAAATAACTAAATAACCAAGACAAGTGCAAATGCAGGTGTGCTAGGAGCTGGACTCGTGGACTAGCGCTCGTGAGAGTCGGACTAGAGGTGGGCCTTTTTATTCTTTTTTTTATCGTTAGGCTCGTGGTAGCGGTCAGTGCGGTCACCCGATGGGCTAAGTTTTGTTGGCGGCGCGTAGGACCGGGCGAGCCGCGTGGCGCGTCGCGGGGCAGCAGGTCGCGGTGGCGTGGATGGGCACAGCTGCTTCAGGCCAAACTCTGCAGTAGAAGTGTTAGTGAGTGGTGAGGGAGGTGAGGCCTACGGGTAGTCAAGCGCTGTCGTTACCCCGCTGTCGTCCCCCCCCCCTCCAACCTCTTCTCCTCCTCCTAACCTATCCCATTACCCCCCTTAACCTCTTCCCTCCTCCTTCCCCCTAACTATTACTATCACTGAACCCTTACCCTCTTTCCTCTTCTACGATTATTCCCTCTTAACCTCTTTCCCTCCTCCTCCCCTATCTATTTCTCTCCCATTTAACCACTCCCCTCTTCCTCTCCTCCCGATTATTCCCTCTTAAACTCTTCCCCTATCACCTTAGTCCCTCCTTCTCTCTTCATACCCCTCCCACATTCTCCCTCCCTCCCTCCTCCCCCATTCGACTCTCCGGCCCGGCTTCTCTCCATCGAATCTCAAGAAATTGAATGCAGCGCGCCAACTTTCGGGTAACTTTATGAGTTGAACGGTTATTAAGCAGTTCGGAAAAAATAGAACTTGAGTTTGGTGGATTATTATTTTCGTTTTTTGTTTTCCGAGTATATAGATACGATGTGTCGTACGTACGTAGTGGTGCGTGTTAATGTATGTACCTTTTTGTCTATTCATAAATCTGTCTATCAATCTGTGTTGTTACAATTTAAATATTCTATTATATATTATACTATATATGTAACATATATCATTATATATATCATATTCATCACACACACATCACACAGCACACAAACACACACCACATATATATATTAAATTATTTATTATTTTTATTAAAATGTTATATATATAATATATATCATTATTTATTATATATATATAGTATTTAGTATATATGTAATTATATCTACATTATATTTATATATCATATTGTATAATATATTTATATTTTTATTTTTATGTATTTTATTATATATTTATATTCTATACATATATATATATATTAATATATATATATAATTATATATATATATATTATATTTATATGTTTATATATATATATATACAAAAATATGTATGTGTGGGTGTGTGTGTGTTATAACACACCACAATAAAAATGTATGCGTATCTATTCATCTATATATGTATAAATTATATAAATATATATATGTATTATATATATATTATTTATTATATAAATATATATTCATATAATAAACATACATACATACATACATATATGTATATTATATACAAACACACATATGTAACCACTCACACACATATATACACACCAACACACACTTATACTTACATACATTTATAGCGATATATGTATATAACAAAAACATATACACACACATAAACTATAATATGTAATTATGTATAGACCACACACACACATATCAATGTAGATAACATACCATACATTATATATAAATAATATATATATAATATATATATATATATATATATATGTAAATATAAATTACAGCCATTCATTTCCTTCCTGCAGGGTCATAGGATTCTCTCTTCAATTCATTTTGAAAGTTATATGCATACTCACCCTTGCCTGATTGGATGCCCTTCCTAATTAACCACATTGTATGCCACGCGGTGACTTCCCCTACGGACACATGATTTTGACTTCTCAAGACGTGTCGTTTTCTCGGGCTCGAGCCAGCAGTAAGAGCAGCATTTTATCGACCCACGAAGTGGTCGATAAAACTGCTCTAACCACTGGCCATCGCGGTAGTCATAATGTAAATAGATATAAATATATATAAATACATATATTAATATATACATAAAACACACATGTATACGACTACTTAAATATATAAGAGTATGTAATGTATGCATGTTATGTAATAAATAACACTTATTTACATTATTATATGTAATATATATATACATACACGTATATGTGTTGTGTGTATGTATGTGTATATCTATCAATATTCTGTCTATCTATATATTAATATATAATAATCCATATATATATATAAATTATATATATATAAATATTATATATACACACACACACACCGATAACCCACACACACACAATTTAAATATCTATATATGTAAGATTCATAACAAACAAATATGTAATATGTATATATTATACCTATAGTATGTATCAAGTAGATATATTAATTTGAGATGTACATACACATACACACAAACGCACACGCACACCTACACACACACACACACACACACAACACACACACTAATATATATAGATATATGTATGCATATCTATCTATCCTATCCTCTATCTCTCTATATATATACTGTTGTCGTCAAAATGATTCATACCCCATGCAAAATAACATCTTTTTTTGATTATTCATTTCCTGAAAGGTATTTGAAGGTACATTCCTGTGTATCTTTTGCCTACTTGTATATTGCACATAAATCCACATGTGAGGTTGCTAAACCTCAATTGCTAAAAATAAGAGGGGCCAAAATTATTTTTGCACAATTCAGAATTATTCATACCCCTGTGCTTAAGCATAAAATACAAAAATGTACATCCTAGGAGCGACCCCATTCTTTCCACTTTCCAGTGAGGCTAGTTCTTGTCGAATCTTATGTCCTTAGTGTTATTTCAAGTTGGTTTCAATTGAATAAATACCTTTTCTGATGCCAATATAATAATAATACAAGAATTAGTGCTTTCCAGAAGAATAATAAATATATCATCATGGGAAGAAAAAATAACTCATGAAACCACGACAACGTCTTGTGCAAGCCCACAGTAGGTAAAGGTTACAAGGCCAATTGCTGAGTAGTACAGTGTCCTGTTGCAACCGTCCAAAGTGATAATTAAGAAGTACAAGTAGTTCAACAATGTTCACTATACTCCTCAGTGTCTGTGCAGAGCGAGGAAAATCGCCGAGAGGTCAGCAACAATCCCATACCACACCAAGCCCTATACGTAAAGATCTTGACCAGGCAGGACGAAGTGTCACGGTCCACCATCGAGACGAGTTTTGCACAGAGGAGGTCTCCATGGACGGCAGCCTTGAAAACACCGCTGATCAAAGGAATCATCTGAAGCTCGCAAGGCTTTTGCCTAAGACCCATATACACAAGATTCCAGCTTCTGGTCAACCATACTGTATATGATTAGAAAAGATCGAGTTGTTAGGCCGCATGATGCTGAAGTACGTATGGAGAAGAAAGGAAAGCATAAACGATTCAAAGAACACGGTGCAACCGTGCAAGCAACGGTGGTGTAACATGTTGCTATTGGGTGGGGATCCTTCTCTTCCCACGGGCACAGAACCTCGTCAGGTCCTGAATCATGAGAGGAAACTACATCCAATCACTTAATGGAAAACCTGTGGAATCTGCAAAAGTCTCCAAGTCGCGACAACTGGTATTCCATGCAAGACAATGATCCAAAACATAATTACAAAAGTATTCGAAATGGTTCAAAAAACGACAATGATATCAGCGTCCTGAGGGCCTAGTCCAATCCTACCTGAATCCCATAAGAACTTATTGCGGCCTTAAGACCCGAGTGATGGCCAGGAACCAACTAACACCTGACCCAGCTTGATCTTTTGCCAAGGAAGAATAGGCCAAAATCCCACAGGAAACGTAATATACCTGTGGGACACCTATAAGAATCGTCTAGAAAGTCAGAAAGAACAAAGATATGCACTGATTAATGATAAAGACATTGGACACTGTAAAAAAAAACCCTAGGGTTTATAATAATTTGAACAATGATTTTTTTTTAAAGATCCGTCAAAAAAATACCCCTGTAACTGAATATTTCTTAATTTGTCTATAATTTTTTATTCTTTCACCGTGGTCACACATAAACTCCCCATAAACAAAGCTTGACAAGAATGTTTCATTTCATCACAAAAATAAAATAATTGCAAAACTCAACAGGGACGAATAATTTTTGAGGACAACTGTATATAAAACATATTGTAAACATACATACATACATACATATATACATACATCATACATACATACATACATACATACAATACATACACACAACTCACCACCCATTATGTATTTAGATTTATATAAAATATCCAACATATAATACATATATATATATATATATATATATATAGATATACATACATACCACAAACAATATACATACATACATATAGAGATAAATGTACACAACACATAAATATCTATATGTATTGAGTTTTTAATGCAACTTGTTCATGTTTGATGGTAGCTTTAGCCTTTTTCCCGTATGTTTTCGTGAGTTCCTCAGGTAGTGTCTTTGAACCCTTTGCTCATCAGTGTCTCTATATCAAGCATATGTGCCCGGAGTTCAATAAAACGCTGATGTTACTTCTGTGCTGCTATTCCCCTTCACTCAACCGGTAAGGGCATGGAAACAGTAGCTGAGAAGACTCCACTGTGACCTTTATGTTTTGATAGTGTTGAATCGTGGTGTTCTCGGTGGGTGCATGGAAGTAAATACTACGATCAAAGGAATGATATGAGTCGGTCTAGATCGCTACTGCATTATCAATCAAGTGATTGGCTGATTTAAAAGCAATTCGGAGTAAAAACGTCTGCAATTTCATCAAAGTTTGCTATCCTAATGATAAAACCCGTAATAATTTTCTTTCCTTCTGCCTCCTTTTGAATGGCACGCAGTTGGGTTTCTTCTGTGGTATACAACTGCACACACACTACTTTAGACACACACCCACACACACAACACATATATATATATATTATATATCTTAATAATATAATATGTATGTATATATATAAAATATATAGAGTATATAGATATATGCAATATATATACATACATATACATATGTATACATATATATACATAATATGCTATATATAATATATATGAATATAAATGTATATTTATATAGATATATGTTAATATATTATACATAAAAATACACACATATAATATATATATATATATATATAATATATATATAATAGTAAAATATATTAAATATACTACATATAAATTAACACACATTCACACACACACACACACACACAACACACACACACACACACACACACACACTAATTATATATAATATATATAATATATATATATACTATATAAGAAATATAGGTAATTTGTAATAATTAAACATATATATATATATATATAATATATAATATATAATATGTATATATATATTATAGATGATAGATAGGTATATGTAATATATAAACATATATAAACTACATATCTATATATAATATATATAAATATAGATATATATATATATATAGATATATATATATTACACACACCCACACACACACACACACACACACACACACACACACACAACACACACAACACACTCACACACACACA
>NW_025917863.1:0-5881 GCF_019202785.1 Penaeus chinensis | reverse complement strand
AGAAAGGGATATGGAGAGGAGGGAGGGAGAGAAGAAGGCGCATCCCGGCTAGATGGAGGGGGTGGAATCATTGAGGTCGGAACGAGTGGTATTTAAATACACACACACCCACACACATCACACAAAACCGCAATACGCTCACAATACAAGACGCGCGCATACACACACACGCACACACACACACACAAACACACAAACGCACACGCACACACACACATACACACACACATACACGCGCGCATACTACACACACACACGCACACACACACTAGCTGGTGCGGGGCAGAGGGTAGTGTGTTAAAGAGGGTGGGAAGGGGGGGGGATAAAAAGGGTGGGTAAGGGGAGGGGGAAAGGGAGTATAATAGTTAAAAGTACAATGCTGAGAAAGGCTTCTCCTTACCCCCCCCCACCCCACCACCACCACTCTCTTTTTCTTTATTTTTAATTCCATTTCTCTCTTTTCTTGTCCATTTTTCGATTTCGCGATAAAAGTCCACTTTTCTTTCGCTCCTCTCTCGACTCCGCCTTTGCACTTTTCTTATCTTTTCCTTATTTATCCACTCTAAACTTAATGTTTATTTTATCCCTATTTTCCCTGTTTTAGTACTCCTATTTCTTTTTGAAAATTTTGATAACAAACGACAAAACATTAATATGAGCAAAACAAAAGTCAATTAAAGCATGTGAATTATAAAGAATTCGAAAGCAATACGACATCAAGTCAGCATATACATAAATACAGTACACACACACACAAATGCATATATATATATAGTTATAGTATAATATATATATATATATCGTATGTATGTATATGTAGTGTATATGCATTATATAAGACACATATGCATAATTGATATATATATGTAAATAACTATATGCCATAATTGTATTATATATGTATGAATGATTTATATTATGTCTAAATATATGTACGTCTATATATACGATATATATATATATATAATATATAATATAAGGTATATAAAATATTTATATATTGTGTACGATTATATATGTATATATACAATATATATATATACACAGTAAAACACATATTTATATATATATGTACGTATGTATATATGTTATAAAAATATATGATATATACACACATACAACCCACACACACCACAACACCACTACACATAATATAATAAATATAAAGATATATATAGAGTGTGTGTGTGTGTGTGTGTCTGTGTGTATTACATTTAAATATGTAGTTATATATATACACAAGTATACATAACATATTATCTATAATATATATATAGTAATCTGAGTACAAAAAACCCTTGTTCTTTTCTCATAGGTAGTGATAAACTTATAAACATTACATGAAAAATAACTTTTATTAAAAACTCGCCACCAATCTGAAATGAGATACAATAATTCAGGTCAAAGTTTGGTAACGAAAATTAAGAAAAAATGTACATAATTTTACCCACTTCAAGTTTTCATCCAAGGACGCTACGAATGAAATATGTTTGCTGTGGGTGTGTATTGTTGCTATTAACTAGATTATCAATTTTCATGCATTAAAATATCGGAAAACCAAGAAACTTAAAGAAATTACATAAAGGTAGGAAATCCACAAGGAATAAAAAGGGATAACAAATCCACACAAAGAAATCCCACAATTAAACGTCTGAAGCCAATTGATCAACATATGATTAATAATTTGCATCTCATCTGTCTTGTCTTCTGAGATGCTTTCTTTCCCTCGAGGCAAAAGTCAGCCTCATGATTTCCGTTTAATACTAGGGCCTGTTTATAATACTATACTACAGCCTGTCTGTTATGTCATAACACAGCGTCCGTGCTTATAAAACTACGCCTGTTATGTACTTACCGGTCTTCATCATAAGTAAGAGGCGGGCTGAATCCGCAACTCCGGAGATCTCAAGAACACTCTCTATTGTTGTCGATTAGAAGCTTAGGACAATGAGAACATGCCTCCAAGTCATTAGTTCCACGAACGTGTCATGGGAGAATTGTCTCGTTTAAGAACTTTCGGATTTAAAAATAGAACAGAGGTCATCATTCACTCTTCTGTAGGGGAATGTTCCCTTAGCCTTGGCTGAAGAAAAATTCGTAGCCTTATGTCCTTTTTCTTAACACCTACATCATGCTTATAATACTACGGTCTGTTATGTTATGCCTAGCACTATGTATAGCATGATAATACTACGGCTGCTACGTAATGCTTAACACTACGTCCTCTGAATAATACTACGGCCTGGTTATTTTCCGCTTAACAACTTCTGTCCTCTACATTCTGCTAGCTAATGTGTCATACCTAGTGACTATCCCTGTACGTCCTGCATAAACACTCTACATTATATAAACACTACACACTACTACGTCTTGGTTAACAATTACGCCTGCTTATAGCACTGAATTACTCCTTCGTCTCTGCTTCAGTATACGCCTCTTAACACTACTTTTTACTTATACACTACGTCTGCTTGCAACACTACATCCTACGCCGTCTTGCTTCTCACTCTTAATGCTTATCACTATCTAACGCATATCACCGCTTGTAAACACTTCGTTCTGCTTAACATCCACGTCCTGCTTATTGCTATACAACGTTACATCCTTATTATGGCAGGTAATGCAAACGTCCTGTTCATAACTTCTAACCTGCTGTAACATCCTGCTTAACACAGCGTCATGGATTAAGAATGAATGATTACATATTTTGATTTAACTCGACATCTTCTCTTGGAGTGAAAGTCAGGGTCCTACATACTATATCCATCTCTTCTGTCACGTCTCTTGCAGATTATGCCAGAATCTCGAGGGGCACTTTTTAGAGTTCCTAGCTCACCGATCAGATTGCAAAACTGATCAGTTTGATGTTATAACCGGTCTTTGACTGACGGTTTGTTCTCTGTCTATCTCTTTCTTTCTATACATACCTACATACATACATACATACATGCATACATACATACATAAATACATACAACATACATTCATAACATCCATACATTACATACATACATACATAATGCATTACATATATATATTACATATATTCATACATAAATATATTATATATATATATATATTATATATATTATATATATATAATGTATACATATATGTAACATATGTTTTATATATATATAATATTTATGTAACACGCACACACACATACACACAATACACACCAGACACACACACACAGGACACAAATATACATACACAACCCACGCAAATAACACACAACCCACACACAACCACACACACATTATATATATTTACACACCCAATTACACACATTTATATAAAAATACATATATATGTATTATACTGCATATATATGTATATGTATTGTATATATGTCACTCTCTCTCTCTCTTGTATTATTTATATATATATTTATATATTATATATATATATATATATATATTATATATTTATATTTATATCGGTATATTATATATATGTGTGTGTGGGTGTGGTGTTGTGTGGTGTTGTGTGTGTGTGTGTGTGTGTGATGTGTGTGTGTGTGTATGTGTGTGTATATATATAATGTAATAGATTATATTATGTATATATATATTAAATATGCATATTATATATTAGACTATTATTATCTATATAATATATATATATATATATATATCATGTATGTAGGATAATATGAATATTCATTTATATTTATTGTGTACCAATCATCTAAGAATACGAATCCACTGGGGTGAATGAGATAGGTCTATAAAGAGACTACAGACTGTAGGAAGCTCAAACTTACACTACACCCAGTCAGCCACAGTAAATCTTACCTTAGCTGTCTGGTCCATATACAGTTTTGTCCTTTGCTGCTGTTCTTTTTAACATACTATGGGTGTTTAAAGTTTTTGTTAATAGGATCTGTTCTTTTGTGAGAATGAATGACTCTGATGTCTAGTTAAAAGTAATTATTATATTTTGTCAAGCATAGATTGAAAATGAAAATAAAACAACACACAAGATTTTACATAAGCTAGATGTCTCCTTCACTATTGCTGCGATGTAGAGAGTTGATATTTGGAAATGATAGATGAATCTCCCCTCTAATATACGACATATAAAGCTTTCTTAATCGCTAATGCAAAGGTACCTTTCTGCATTAAATACAACAGGATATTTAATCCCCAGTATTGATCTTGTTTGTTTTCGATTTTTTCTCCTTTGTTTCTATTTACGAGGGGAAACAAAGAAAGAACAAATCAACTTAATTTAAATATCAGTCAGCGGGATATAACTAAAATCGATTTCGTAACACAATAGCAGGAAAGAAAGAAAGGAAAAGGCAAGGGAAGAGGAAGAGAAAATATGAAAAATGGAGATGGGAGATGATGGAGTTTGTAAGTTTTCTAAGATGCGTAAGGAATTAACACTTAAATTAAAAAAGTAAGTATGTAAGAAATATGTTTTGTAAATACCCAAGGTAAATAAGGTTAGTTATTCTTGACTAACTAAGAAAATGTTGGTTTGATGAGGATTACAAATGATGATTAATAATACGCATAAATATAGTAATAATATTATGATAAATTAACAATTTTTATGTTAATAATGATAATAACATACAAACAACAATAATGATAATTAAAGTAATAATAATGTTTACAATAATAATAATAATATAACAATTAATAATAATAGCAATAATGAATATGATAATAATGATTATAATGATGATTAAAAGTAATAATGATAGTATACTATTAATAACAATCATGATGTAATGAAAATTATTATAATAATGATATTAATGCTAGTAAAACTTATGATGACAACGGGTAATGATAACAATAATAAATAAATGTGCAATAAATGCAATGATATTTATAAGATAATAATAATAATAACAATAATGATAATAATGATAATATATGATAATAATAATTATAACAGTTAATAATGATAATAGAATAATAGTAAAGATAATAATAATGATAGGAATAATAATGATAACAATGATGATAATAATTATGATAATTATAATTTAATAAATAATGATATAATAATAATAATAATGATAATAATAATGATTAATGATAATGATAATGATAATAATAATATATAATAATACAATGATTATGATGATAAAAGAATTGAAAATTATAATTATTGATGATAATATAATTGAAAATGAATGCATGATATTAATAACAGATCTCGAGGAATATAAAATTATTTTAATACTCATGATGCTAACAGACATAATGATGATAACAATAACAATAATAATGTCTTTTCTTTTTTTAGTTTCTAGATTATTCTCCTCATTCAACTAGTTCATCCTCTTATTTAACACAATTTGTATTTCCCGTTTCGTTTTTGATTTGTATATTTTGTGCCAAAACACTTTTGAGAATAAGGTCACATGGGATTTTCTTATGATTAAACAAAAAAAATATATATTATATATTTGTCATGGAGAAAGTATTTTTATTTCTGTCCTTCACTCACAAGATCCATTTATGTTTATTCTCTTCTATCAAGACCGCATTTATTTCAGATTTGATGATCAATAAATAAGGATTATATTAACGGAATTATAGTCTTCGAAAACAGGACATAATAACAGGAGTATATATTTATAGTTGTTCTATGGTTAATAGGTAATCACCTTGATAACAGTATTATAATCTTTCACACGATTAAAGAACACGAAAAAACAAAAACAACAAGAATTAAAAAATTGGGACTGCAATCTTACAGACATTATTTTTCTCTACTTTTTCTATCCGAGGTACTGCTGACTACTCTGCGGCTACAAGATCGAGGTAATGATTTTATCAGGAAGCAAGACTCAAGGGGACTAAAGGCTTGATAGTTTAGTGAAAAAAAAGAAAAAAAAAAAAAATGAATGAGA
>NW_025917862.1:0-5874 GCF_019202785.1 Penaeus chinensis | reverse complement strand
GAAAAAGAGAGGAGCGAAAAGAAAAAAAGGGAAAGAGATTACAGAGAGATGGAAACAAAACGTCGAGATTACTCGTAATTCGAAGAGCGAGCAGACCCCCACCCCCTCTCCTTCCGAGTTGGACCTAGCGGACCTGTCGCTCCCCGCACACAAATTCTCCAATTTCCAGGACCTGCGAAGGACTCGGGTGGCCGGACCGTCTATGAATAAGGCTAATCAGAAAACCGTGTCCGCAATACTCAAATCCAAACCCCAGGGCGGGGAATTGGCGTCCCGACTGGCTGGCAAACGGCTGGCGATGTTGGTCCAGTACTTCAGGCGGGACGTGTATTAAGCAATTGAACGAGCGGGTAATAATCCGTATACGGGTGCCTAACATGACGCGCTGGCTTTGTAGGGTGTGTTGCTTGTATCCTTATATGCGACGACGCGGCGTGAACCGGTTGGGGGGGCGGCGCCGTGTTGAACTACCGTGTCGCGCGGACGACGCTTGGTTCTTTCGTGTTTATACTGACTTGAGCTGCGTCCCCCCGAGTGTGCAGAACATGAACAAACGACACACTCGAGCAAACATAAGCAGCCTCGTCGCGCGGAAACAAAGTAAACAGCACTCGACTACTTCTTCAGAGAAGCAGGGAATGCAGTAGCGGTTCAAGTGGCGGATCGCGAGCTGTACCGCCGCTTCTCGTGCACAGCAACACGGCGCACTTGAGATAAGATCGAGGACGTGCGAAATATGGATTGCACGAGCGGGCACAGAGTACATGTGCACTTTCACGTGTTTCCTGGGACTACGGTGTGGCAACATTCCTTGCCCCGGCCCCACATGTCCCTGCTTCTATCATGGCTCTGCCTGTTTATGCTGTCTGCCTGCCTTGCTGCTGTTTGCTGCTGTCTGTACTTCATTGCAGAGGAAAAATATAGGCACACAGAAAAAAAATGCATTATATTCCAATTAAAGCTGCACGTGAACACCACTTTATCCCTTACATCTGCTTATAACGGGAAAGATCAGGAAAATGAAACGTTGGAAAGTGGAAGGAAGAAGCGCAAGCGAACAGGAGGAAATATAGTTGGGGTGAAAAGGAGGAGGAGGACGGAGATAGTGAGAGATAGATAGATAGATAGATAGATAGATAGAAATGAGAAAAAGGAGAGAGAGTTAGCAAGAGAAAGCGCTTAATAGCGAGAATTCTCTGAAAGAGGTTCAAGCCGTTTGTAGTATGTCCGGCACACACTTTGCTCAAAAACCGCTCCCGAAAACAGATGGCGTCTACTCTTTTGCATTCTCTCGCTACCTTTTAATCTCCTTTCAGCCTTGCGCTTTACTTTCCTCCAGCTCTCGCTCTCCCTTCCTCCCTATCCGTCTCGGCTCCTCCCTCTCCCTCTCCCTTCCCTCACTCCACACAAAGGCTCTCTTCTCGAATGGTGCTTTGTCTGTCTCTGTCTCTCTTGCTTTCTCTCTCTCTCTCTCTCTCTTCTCTCTTCTCTCTCTCTCGCTTCTCTTCTCTCTCTCTCTCTCTCTCTCTCTCTCTCTCTCTCTCTTCTCTTTATCTTGTCTATCTGTCTCACTCTCACTCTCCACTCTCTCTCTCGCACAACACACACACACACACACACACACACACACACACACACACAAACACACACAACACAAACACTCACAACACACAACGCTCACACACGCACACGAAACGCACCCACCACGTCGGCAAACCTTGCCGCCCCTGACGCGAGCTTTGTCCCGCGTTCTTTTACACCTACTCCTCATCAGCGCCCTTTATCATCATTCCTTTAAATCCCATTCATGACCATTCTCTCGCCCTCGAGGGACAGCATGATGCACGTGGACTAAAACAGGGGCGATCGCGAGGCCGCCGCTCATGCTCAGTGGACGCGGTTCATATGCTGTGAGGTGTGGATAAACGACCGCGCGGGTGGGGGTGGGGGGGTTGGGAGGTTGTGCGATTTGGTGATGCGGGACGTCATATAGTATGATTGCCGTCGTTTGAAAAATAGTCATGATTTATAACGAAAAAAATTCCCTGATAGGTTTATTATAATAATACAATAATAATGATGTTGAAAGATTATAATGATAATGATGATGATGATGTTAATGATTAATACATCCACCATCATGAATCACAGCAAAATATTTTCTCAAACTAAGCCACTTGAGGACAAAGTTAACATTAACGACACTGCAACGTTTTAAAATCATTCACTAAGCTTGTAAAAAAAAAAAAAGGATGATATTTTCTTGCCATATCTCACCCTTTATTTCCCCTCCCCCCCCACCCCCCCCCCCCCCCCCCCCCCCCCCCTCCCCAAAGTGACCCGAGGAGAGCGAATAAATGCGCGAGAGACGCGCGGAAAATTCCGGGACAAGCGAAAAAATCTCGGCCGTAAAACCCGGTGCCCCTTGACTAGGGGTTCGGTGACATAACTCTATTAAAGAGCGGAAAGGAATTAAAAATAAGAATGTGAAGGTTTACCACCCCCCCCCTCTCCCGACGCAGCAATTGCAAGGCCGGTTTCCCCGCGCCCCGTCCATCTTCCTTTGCGAAGACGTCATGCGGTTCTTCTTGACACACATCGCGGGGGGGAGGGGAGGGGAGGGGGAGTGGGAAGGGGCGAGGGGGAGCGCCGAGGTTTCCCGCTCGAAGGGCGAGTAGCGAGGTTTTCTTTACATCAGGTGAACGTCCTCCTTCTAAAGCGTTTTATGAGGAGTTCCCTTTTACAAAAAAGCAAAGATCGAGGTAGTTTCCCCTGGTTAAAACCGGCGATGAGGTTCCGCCGTAAAGAAAATTCGTGCGGTCGATCCCTGGAAGTCCGGAGCGAGGCTTTAATCCGGCAATGAACTTCTACGACGGCCTTTGGCTTTAACACTTTTTCTTTCGTCAGGCATGATTTTCTTCTGCTTTTGGCCTTTGTTTACATCTTTATTTCGCTTCTTTTATCTTAGACAGTTTTTTAAAAATTTCTTTCGCTTAATTTTTTATATAATTTTGTTTTCTTTTTTTCCTCAAATTTTAAAAAAATTTCTTTCCTATTTCTTTCCCAAACTTCTTTTTATTTCTTTCCAAAACATTTTTCTTCTTTTACAAACACTTTTTTTTTTCCTTCTTACGCAAAGTTTTTTTCCTGCTCTACATCACTTTATTTCTTCTTCTTTTTGTTCCAGACTTCCCCCACAAATCGCATTTTCTATTCTTTCTTCCCCCCGATACACATTTGTTCTTCATATTTCCTAAAAAAGATTTTTTCTTCTTCCTTTCTAGATTTCCATTTCTTCGTTATTTTTTTCCAATCTTTCCCCCCCCACACAATCGCATTTTCTTCGCTCTCTTTCCCCACACATATTTTTCTCTCTTTATTTCCTGAATATTTTTATTTGTTTCATTCACCAAAAAACACTTCATGTTCCTCCCCTTCTTACCTAAACATCTCTTTTCCTTCTCACTCAAACTCGATCATTTTCCTTTCCTCATTCTCCCCTAAATTCTTTTTTTCTTCCCCAACATATCAGCAGAATATTTCGGTACTTAATTCCATACACACGGGGGTGGGGGGATAAAAGTTTCCTCCAGTCAGAGCGAAAAACTTACCACAAAACGCAGACCACGCAGCAGTTACTTGTGCAGGTAGCTGTTGAGTTAAAATCGCGGTGACAATTGGACGACGAACTGACGGCTGAACTCTGGCTTGGAGGCAGAACTACGGTGAGAGAGATAATGGTACCGCTGTACATAGAAAACGTAGGAATGGCATAGGAGGGGATGAATGGTAGAAGGAGAAGAAGGTAACGACGGCATGGAATAACGAAGAAAGTGATGGAATACGTTGTGAACAAGATAAGGAGATATAAGAATCGGTGGTTAAAGAGCGGTGGGGTGGTGCCTTCAGGAGATAACTGTGTAGTAAGAACAGATACATGAGTGGTGGGTAAAACATTCAAGAAAATACGTATTATGCGAGACGCAATAAAAAAAAGGAGAGACAATCCGTAAAATATAATAGGGATAAACACAAGATATAAATATGTACTCACAGGACTGGACAAGGAAAACGTACCAAGATTAATGTGGAATAGGACGCTTTAAAACATATTTATATAAATTATATATATAAATATTATAAATTTGTATTTATATATATTATATATAATTATTATAAGACTATATATATATTATATATGTAATAAATGCAGAAACGTGTATTCTAACAGCCATGTAAAAGCGACATGGAATTATGCAAACTTGATATATTGTGTACTAAGGGAAAAGATAAGTGTTTCGCATTGCCTACCTCATGGGTCACGAGTGCATGGTTTACCGATTATCTGAAAATAAAGTATTTTAATGCGATAAATATTTCGCTGTATAATTTGAACACGAAAATAAATATACATGAACTAAGAAAAAATAAAACTTAGAAAAGGATGAATGTTACTGCGTGAGAAAAAAAAAAAATAGGAAGATGGAATATATCATACAGGATGATAGTAAAAGTTGAATTAGGAGAGAAAGATAACTGAAGTAAAAGAGACTTAAATACAACACAAGAAATACACGCAACTACGGTAAAGGATCTGCCATGAAGGAAAAGGTTGAAAGTAGGAAAAGATAAGGAGAATGGAGGAAATTGTTTCGTCTAAGGTAAAAAGATTGATGATAAGGTAGACAGGAAGCAAGACAAAACGCAGGAGAGATGCCGGTTTTGTGTAGATTAGGTAAAGATGATGTGGAAAAGGTGTACTCTGCAAAGGAAACCAAAGAAGTTATGTCGGCTTTGCGCATAAAAAAAAAACAAAAAAAAAAAAATCGAAAACTACCGTAAGCAGATTATATTATATAACGTAGACGGGCGTCGGAAATGCAGTTGTAAACAAGTCTATTTACATAAAAATATTTAATTTCTTGCCAACAGTTTTCACCTTTCCTTGCGTTACTTTACCTTCTGCATTCCGCTATCAAAGTCATAATATCTGCTTACTCAGCTCTATGTCATATAAATAAATGGATCTGTGCGTTGTGTGTGTGTGTGTATTGGGTGAGTTGTGTGTGATGTGTGTGTGTGTTGTGTGTGTGTGTGGGTTCTGTGTGGGTGTGTTTGTGTATTGTGTGGGTGTTGTGTGTTTGTGTGTGTGTGTGTGTGTGTGTGTGTGTTTGTGTTGTGTGTGTGTTGGTGTGTGTTTGTGTGTGTGGTGTGTGTGGTTGTGTGTGTGTGTGTGTGTGTGTGTGTGTGGTGTGTGTGTGTGTGTGTGTGTGTGTGTGTGTGTGTGTGGGTGGTGAGCCGCGTTAGTGTGTTGTGAGGATGGGTGAGTGAGTGAGTGAGTGAGTGAGTGAGTGAGTGGTGACGTGAGTGAGTGTGTGAGTGAGTGAGTGAGTACCTACTCCTACCATACAAACATACCCTGCACACAAACTCCCTTCCTTATTCACAACCTCTTTTTCCTCCCACATCATTTTCACTCTCGTCCACAAGCTTCGGTCGGTCGATAATGCGGTTACAGAAAAAGGAGAAAAAAAAAATATCCGGTATACATGAAAAAGAAGAAAAAGTTACTAAAAATAAATAAATGATGCGGTAAAGAAAGAAGGAGTAAAAAGTTATATTAAATATCGCGGCTAAGAAAAAAACGAAAGAAAAAATAAAATCAAGATGATTAGACTTACCCCGCTTCTTTCTCGCCGAAAATAAACGCCTCGCTTTGGGACCGACGCCCGGAAAGAGACCGAAAGGACCGAAATTGGGCCGCCCTCTTGGGACCTCGGCGCTCTGAGGGGTGACCGCCTCCAATCAAGGGCTGCTGTACGACGGCGCTAGCGAGTCATTTGATGGGGGGAAATACTGCGTCGTGTTTTTACG
>NW_025917861.1:0-5865 GCF_019202785.1 Penaeus chinensis | reverse complement strand
TGGTGGTGAAAAGTATAGAATGAAAATATTGGAGGGTTCTTGAGTTCCAAATACTTTTCACTATCTCCTGCTCTCTCTCGTCTCACATCTCTCAACGGTCAAGGCATCTCCAATCTCTCTCTCGCTCTCTTCACAATCTCTTTCTCTCGCTCTCATCTCTCTCGTCCTCATCCTCTCCGATCTCTCCCTCTCCTCTCTCCTCATGTCTCTCCCTTCTTTCTCTCTCATCTCTTCTCTCTCTGTCTTCTTTTCGGTTCTCGCTCCTCTCTCTCTTCTCTCTCATCTCTATCTGTGTGGTGTGTGTGTGTGTATGTGTGTGTGTGTGTGTGCATATAAATATGGAATATAAATATATATATATATATATTTTAGATATATAATATTATATGTATATATATAGTATATAAATATAGAGAGAGAGAGAGAGAGAGAGAGAATGCATACACATATAAACGTATGTATATATGTATGTATATATATACATATATAATATATGTGTGTGGTGTGTGTGTGTGTTGTGTGGTTTGTGTGTGTTGTGTTGTGTGTTTATTTATAATATATATAATATATATATATATATTTGTGTGTGTGTGGTGTGTGTGTGTGTGTGTGTGTGTGTGGGTGTGTTTATATAAACATATGCATATACTTATGTAACATATATGTACATATGCTATGTATACATACACGACCACCACACATATATCTATTATATATAAATAGATAGATAGATAGGATAAATATACAGATTAGGTGTTAAAATTACTTATATATGTGTTAATGATATACATATATAACATATACATATATATAAATAATCTTAATGAATATTTGTATATATATGCAATATAACTCATACTTACATACACACACACCACCACAGACACACACACACACCACACACACACACACACACACACACATATATAATAAATATACTAATAATATATATATTTATACACACACACACACACACAAACGCATATAAGTGTGTGTTGAGTGTGGGTGTAAGTGTGTGCGTGTGTTTGCCTTATGGTTTATGTATGTATGAACAGTGTGTGCATGAACTAATCCGGAGTATCTTTCCGAATAACAAGCAAAAAGAAAGAGAGCGAAAGGAAAACCCACACATAGAAAAAAGATAAAACGCTAAGTGTTATCTAATTCGTGATACAAGAAGCATCTCATATAATGCAATAAGCAGTCCTGAAAATCCTAAAATACGTTGCAGCGCTGGCATGTGAAAAGAATGTGCTCAAGAAATGTGCAATAAAAGGAGAAAATGAAGCAGAAGGGGCCCAACTTTTTCCAATACTGTCGCGTTTAAGTATTCCAAACATAGAGAGGAAGGTCAGAGTATTCGGAAGAACTCGAGGCAGGTCTTCAGGAATAATAGGGACGGGCTTTGGGATGTTTCGTAATTTCAAAGAGACTAGCTGGAGCTGTGAGTGGTGGTGGTGTTGGGGGGGGGGAGACTGTGGTGTGTGTGTGTGTGTGTATGTACATTATATGTAACATATTAATAGCACTTTAACACACCCACATCATACATATACATAATATATATATAATATATATATAAGATAGTATACATATAATAGTATATACATATATATCTGTATATAATATATTATAATATATATATACAATATATATATATTTTATTATATAATATACCATAGATATATATATATATATATACATATATATACATATATAATATACAATATGAATATATATATATATATATATATATATATATATGTATATATATATAATTTATATATACATATGTGTGTGTGTGTGTGTTATGTACCACACACACACACACACGACACACACACAACACACACACATAATATATATATATATATACATACATATAATAAATTATATAGAAATAATAAGAGAGAGAGAGAGAGAGAGAGAGAGTAGAGAGAGAGAGAGAGAGAAGATATTCATATATATGTATGATATATACATATTTAATTACAAATATATATATATTATATATCCTATATATTAAATATATATATATATATATTATATATATATATATATATATAATATTATATATAATATATGAATATAATATAATGTATGTAGTACATATATATATAGATATATATATATTATATAATATATATAGTAATTCATAATATATACTCATATTAAATAATGTATAATATATATATATATATATAGATAATAATATATATATATATATATGTATGAATATATACATATATATGGGTAAATATATTATATATAATATATATGATATATATAATAATATTAGAAGAGAGAGAGAGAGAGATTATTGATATATAAAATGTATATATATACATATATATACAAATGGTTTATATATATATATTATATATATATAATATATATATATATATATGAGTATATTTATATGTATGTATTGTACATATATATACTAGATATAGATATATAATATATTTCATATAGATATACTCAAATATATATATATATATAATATATATATATAATATATGTAATGTATATAGAAATATATTATGGGTAAATATATATAT
This sequence comes from Penaeus chinensis, assembly GCF_019202785.1. NCBI lineage: Eukaryota > Metazoa > Arthropoda > Malacostraca > Decapoda > Penaeidae > Penaeus > Penaeus chinensis. Next base: position 3,304 of record NW_025917861.1, on the reverse strand, counting down.
ATATATATGTAATTAATATATAGGACACACACACACACACATACACACACATACCACACACAAACACCAATCACATATATATATATATATATATAATATATATATTATATAATAAGGACACACACACACACACACGGACATACACCACACATACACAAAACACACACACACATATATATATATATATATAAAAATATAGTACATATATATATATATACATATATATAACATATATAAAGGTCTACTTATATATAACCATCATAATATAATATATATATATATATATAATATATATATATATTTATAAAAGTTCTGTATGTATGTATGTAAATACCATTCTATCAGAACAATGGTCCTCGCGCGTAAAAGAAAGCTTCTCCTTCTCGTCTCGTTTCCCTGACTCATGAATAAGGAGCACCTCATATTTCCCGAGGCAACTGTGGAGTACACACATCATAAGAAAGGTGTAACCCCCCCCCCCCCCACCCGCCCTCCCATCCCTTACCAATCCAAATAGCGTCAGTGTTTATGGAACAGCCTAGTTTTATAATGAATGTTTTGTACTGCGGAGAAACTTTGCCTGCCTTTACCTTCACGAAAACCTTGAATTCGTTGATACCAACGCTCACCGAGGCAGAAAAGCCGGCAATTTTTACAGAGAGCGCGTAGGTTACATCCCGGTCCTCGAACGAATTCTAATATCTACTTCTAAAGTGAAGGCCGCATTTTAGTTTCTTTTTTTTTTTTTAAAAGTTCTGATAAGTTTTTAAAACCTTCTTCTAAAAACGCATTTATCATGGGAACCTATATTTTCACTAGGATGGGGCAAAGTTGAGCTACATGTTTACCATGGTTTGAATAAGGCCTTAATTAAGTATATATACCACATGTAATTTACTTAGATTCATGTATAAAAACATGTTATATAAAAATGATAAATATATATACAAGATATAATATATATAATATATATATATATATCACAACACCCACAGACACACACAACACACACACACACACACCCACACACACACACACACACGACACACACTCCACATAACACTAACACGACACACACACACACATACACTAGTGATATTTATATATAACATATATGTATATAATGTGTATAATATATAACATTACATACAAAATAACAGTATAATACTATATATAAATATAGTAAATATATTAGTATAAAAATATAAAATATGTGTATATATATATATATATGTTGTGTGTGTGTGGGTGTGGTTGTGTGTCTGTGTGCGTGTGCGTGTGTGTTGTGTGTCTGTGTATGGTGTGTGTGTGTGGTGTGTGTGTGTGTGTTTGTGTGCGTGTTGTGTGTATTTCGCATTAAATATCTTATCTATCTACCTACTATCCCGTATTTATCTATCTGTATACATATATAAAAATGCATTACATTTAGTGAAATAGTGTATATAGTGATATCCCTGTGTTATGCATATAATATAGTAAATATATATAGATATATATATATATGTATAATAATATAATTGATGAGTAAATTTATATGTTTAATAATATAATGTATATATATGTATATATATATGTATAATTTATCATATATGTGTGTGTTGTGTGTGTGTGTTTGTGTTTTATGTATTTAAATATAATGTATATAATGTGTTGTGTGTATAAATGAATATATATAATGTATAGATATTATTATATATATATTTAAATATCGATGTACGTAGCGAAATAGACCAGTGCAAAAAGAAATCAATCGTAAACTATTGTGCTTCATGAGCATCCTCCGACACCGCGTGGATCAGGATCATACGTGTCCCCGCGGATGGCCGAGAAACGTGCGGAGGCGCTCATAGCACTCACGCGAAACAACCGGAGGCCCCATGGAAGTGAGGGACGACCCCGGAAGCCGAATAAAGAAGCGGCTGCGCGGTCCTTCCTCCAGCGGCGCCGACCGCCTCCAAGTGTCGATGGCTGTCCTGGACCCGCATTACGGGGGCCGAGGAAAGTCATTTAATAAACACACATCGAAATTAATGACTCCAGAGCCGAAGAAATAATGGCGAGAAGAGGCTACCTAACTCAGCCTCGAAACCTCTTTTGCTTGGGTAATAGTATTGATGCAGTATATATTTATAAAAAATTAAATAATATAGTTAAATATTTACATATATATATTTGTGTCATATATACCAATATATATATATTATATATATATATATATATATAGAATAGTAGGATATTATATTCACGTGAACCACCTAACAACACTACGCAGATATATGTAAAATTTATATTACCTAGCACATACATATAAATGTATACATGTATGTTAAACATATATATAGCATATATGCGTATATATATATATAATATATATATATATATAATAAGAATATAAATATAGAATATATATATATATATATATATATACTATATATACATACATATATATATAAATATACTATATATATATATATAGTATATATATATATAATAATATAAGAAAATAAATATATAGTATATATATATATATTATTAAAGATATATAATATATATATATAAACATATATATATATATAATATATAAATATATATAAATATAGTATATATATATATAATATATATATAGATATTGTGTGGGTGTGTATGTATACATTTATGATCTATCGTAGTATATATATATATGTCATATATATACAATGTATGTATAACACACACACACACAACACACACACACACACACATATATTATATAGATATATAATATTTATATATATATATAAGTATATAATATATGTTGTGGTGTGTGTGTGTGGTGTGTAAACATACAGTTATATAAAATATAATATATGCACACACATTAAGATATATAATAGGATGTGTGTGTGCGTGTGGTTGTGTGTGTGTGGCGTGAGTGTGTGAGTGTGTGTGTGGTGTGTGTGTGTGTGTGTTGTGTGTGACTGGGTGTTCTGTGGTGTGTGTGTTCATGAGTGTTTTGTTTTAGTGTGTGTGATTATATATATATACATATATATACTTAAATATCTAATCTATCATTACAATTCTTATCTATAATATATGTATATATATCTTATCATATAGACATATATTTATGTAATGAATATTTATATTTGTATATAAACGTAAACAAATACACCTAAAAATGTCCAACACACACACACACATAAATATTATATAGATCTATAAATATATATATATATAATTATATAATTATATAACATATATATAAATTTTGTGTATGTATTATATAATCTATATATATATATAAATATCTATATATATA
>NW_025917860.1:2500-5814 GCF_019202785.1 Penaeus chinensis | reverse complement strand
TGCTTTTTTTCGAAAAAAGATAAAATCATTGCAACCAAGTTAATCTGAACTTTAGACAAAAGGTAACTCATTCCCTCCATTCGACCGAAATTGATTTAAAGTGTTGGAGGTTGTACATTCGACAATATCAACCCATCGTTGTGGAGGTTAAACCAAACGGGTGATTGTGATTAGCAAATAGTTTCCGCGATCACAAGGGATTGTTAGTGTAGAGTGGATTTAACAGTAGGAATTGAAAATGAACAAAATGAAATAGAGAAATTAAAGATAAGGACATAAAGTATTTGCGACCACTTTCGAATTAAACCAAAACAAATATTTTAGGCCCCAACACCGAAGCAAAAAGGGGTTCCCGCTGTGAGGAGCAATACTAGTATTAATCGAATACGTAATGCTATTTATAGTTTTTCAATTAACTGTTTTTTTTTTTATTTTTTTTTTTTTTTTTTATTCCACAGTAAACTCCATTGTAAAAAATATACATTATCACATCTTTCAAGTTATAGTTTCTTTCCCTTGACACAAGAGCTGGGTACACAGCAACTTCTCTCTGTGCAAGGCGGAGATCTAAACTGACTTTTACTCTTAATAGAATCCTTTGTATCGGCGTTTTCTATTGTTAATTATACTGACAGAGATGAAAAAAATTGAGTTGACAAATCGTGAAAATGTAAGTCAAATCTGTATTTGTTTTCTCCTGTAAAATTGTTAATTGAGGGCACTTTGCTGATTATTTTTTTTATATCCTGTTATTATCTCATTTTATTATCATTATTCATTTTGAATTAGTTTTTTTATGCCCTACCACATCTAATTTATGTTATTTTCATTGACTAAACTCTCCAGGTCCGTTCAGTCAAAAAGATAATAATATATCGATATTATCAATTATATATATTACTGTATACCACAGTACACATCTACCTGTATCATACCCACTATTAAATAAATGACTACGGATAGATTAATGTAGTCAATTTCACAAACGTAAGGAAAAGATAAAAGAATGCGAACTTTCCCCACAGTGCAAAATTTAGAAGAAGTTAACGATTGAATAAAAGTATATCTAAAGTTCAATTGTTAGGCCTCTCCCCTTCCTAACACTCCTCTGGGGGTCGATTTAACGCGGTTTTGCAACAGAAAGTGAAAGATAAAGCGAGGAAAAATGCAAAAAAGGGAGGAGAGAGGGTGGACACAGAGGGGGAAGATGGAAGACAGGGGGGAAGTGAGAAAAGAAACGAATGAGATGATGAAGAGAGAGAATGAGAGTAGAGTGAGATACTGAGCATGAGAGAAGGAGAGAGAGAGCGTAAGAGTAAAGGGAAGGGAGAAGGGAGAAGAAAGAGAAAAAGAGAGAGCGAGGAGAGGAAAAGAAAAAAGAAAAAAAGATTAAAGAGAGAAGAAGAGGATGAATGAGGAGGAAAAGAGTGGGAAAAGAGAAAAGAGAGAAAGAGAGAGGGGAGAGTTTGAAAACGTTCTGATGAAAGCTATTGATAGACATCGATATTAGCAGCCGTAAGTAAAGTTAAACAGGTTTAGATTAAACAGACGATAAAAGCTCATTATTCAAATAATTACACCAAATTATAAAAGAATCGCAGGGTAATCCTAGCAGCGAGAGATTTTTTTTATTTTTTTTTTTTTTTTTTTTTTTTTTTTGCATTTCTAATTTATATCGATCGCAGCAGACTTTCTAGCAAATGTCAATATTTCTAAGAGAAGCAGGTATTTCTATTTACGAGGTAAGATTCAATAAATTACAAAGTAATATTAGACAACAAGACCGCCAAAAGACAAAAGGAAAAGAAAATAGAAAACGAAAAAAATAAAAACAAAAATAATAGAAGAGAAAGAAAAGGAAAGAAAAGAAAGAAAGAAAAAAAATAAAAAAAAAAAAAAAAAAAAAAAAAAAAAAAAATATGATACAGAACCACAATACACAATAGGAATCTAAGATTTTTTCACCATCGCTAATGGTATTCTTAATTTCTTAGCAAGGAAAACGACTCTTCTCTGTAACCACATACTATTTGGTCAGACACCTTTATTCTTTATCGTTTTCTCTGTCTTTATGAACTGTCTGCTTTGCTTGCTGTCGCTCGTCACTCAGCGTTGGTTTTCTGCTTGTACTTGTCTTGTACTTGTTCCTCTGTTTCTTTCTTTCCTGTCTCGGTTTGTCATTCATTTGTTTGTCTGAACTGTCAGTCTGTTTTGTGCGTCAGCCGTATGGCGAGTCAGCCTGTCGCTGTCTGTCTGTCTCTCTCTCTCTCTCTCCCCTCATCTCTCTCTCATCTCGTCCAACTCCCCTAAGAATCTCTCTCTCTCACTCTCTCTCTCGTCTCTCTATCGTATCTATCTATCTAGCCTATCTGTCTATCTATCTATCTCTATCCCTTTTCCCCTCTCTCCTCTTTCCCTCCTTCCCTCTCTCTCTCCCTTTCCCCCTCTTCTCTCCAACGAATCTCTCACCCACCCCTATCCTCTCTCTTCCCCTCACCTCCCTCCCTCTCTCGTCTTTTTCCCCCTATCCCCCTCTCTCACTCTCTTTCCCTCCGTCCTTTCTCTCTCTCCCTCTCGTCTCTCCCCTAATCCCCCCTCCCATCTCTCCCTCATCTTCCTCCCCCCTTCCTTCCCCATCCCGCTCTCTCATCTCTCTCACGCCTTTCCCTCCCTCTCTCTCACTCTCCTCCTTTCTCATCATTCCTGCGTGCTTTGCTTGAGCGGAACCAAGGCCTTCCACACCTTCAAACTTTAACTCCGCCAGTATACAGGGGAAGGTGACCACGCAGGCAAGATATAAGGAGGAGGAAAGGGAGCGTGGGCGGGGGAGAGCAAAGGGGGAGGAGAGGGGGAGGGGTGATGCGTCTAAGGAGGGGCTGGTGGGGAAGGAGGAGGAGAGGAGATCGGGGTGGAGGAGAAAAATGAATAGAAAGAGGATAGAGATAAGGGAGAATAATCTTTATAAAATATTTGTGTGGAAAAGGAAGGAGAGATACACGGAAGTTAGATACGTATATGGCCAAAATACACAGGCAGAATGATAAAAAGGAGGTAACGAGGAATAAGTGATTAAGAGAAAGACAATTAAATTTAAATTGGAAAGATATAGATACAAAAGAGAGAAATAAAAAGAGGGAAAGGCAAAAGAGAGAGAAAAAAAAAAAAAAAAAACGAAAATAAGAAAGATGGTAAAAAAGAAAGATATTTGTAAAGAAAAAAGATATCATATATATAATATATATATAATATAAATAAAAAAATATAAATTGTATATATATATATTATTTATGAATATATATAATAATTAAGAGAGA
>NW_025917859.1:0-5754 GCF_019202785.1 Penaeus chinensis | reverse complement strand
TAGCCACATTACCAGGTTCCCAAAGGCTCTATTATCTTATAATTTGATATAGTGTCACTGTATCCCTCCATCCCACTGGAGTGAAGGAAGCAGCCTTGGATTGTGGCAAATTTCTATGAAAAGAATTTTGCATATGTACAAGGAGAGACTAAGAAAGCACTATAATATCATAGCCCCACCTCCCGGTACCTAATAAAAGAAGGTATAGATCATGTCTTACCAGGGCACACTGCTAGATTTAACAAACCAATTCTATAACCAGGGCAAGAACAGCAATTGGAGCTTCAGGTCTCTGTAGCCATAGCTGAAATCTTTGTACATGCTAGCATGAAGGGAAAGACAGGAAAGAAATTGATTAAAAACAGCAGTGATTTTCTATAGATACATTGATGATATCTTTGGAATCTTCACGGGCACAGAGGCAGAACTCTTGGAATACCACCAAGAGCTCAATAAGATACACCCAGACCTGAAATTTACAGTGGAATATAGTAAAAAGGAGTTGCCCTTCCTAGATACTATGGTGTACCTGGATACAGAAGGAAAAGTGCAAACCTCGGTGTACCATAAACCATCAAACACACACCAGTATCTGCACTTCCAATCATGTCATCCTCCAAGCCTCAAGAGATCCTTACCCTATTCTCAGGCATTAAGAATCAAAAGAATAGTAAGTGAGCCATATAAGCTAGAGGAAGCTTTAAAAGACATGGTAAACTTCTTCACAAAAAGAGGATATTGCAAAAGAACATTGGGATCTGCACAAAAAAGAATAAGAGAGGTCAACAGGGAAACCCTCTTAGAAAGAAAAATAAGGGAAGAACAAAAACGAATAATCTTCCCCATGCTATACTCCCCATCCTTAGAAAGAGTCCTAAACCACTCTTTAAAAGAAATATGGGAGTGGGTAGTTGAAAATTCTAAAGAAACCCCATGGGAAAAGAAGTTCTTGGCTTCACATCCCATGATAGCCTGGAGAAAAGGAAAGACTATAGCTGACCAGCTAGTCAGAGCAGAATTCCCCAGACCCCTCAAAGATATTCAAAATATCAATAAGCAATAAAGAAAAGCTTACAAAAAGACACTATGATACAGGAAAAAGCAGATGAACAACTTTTATTAAAAAATGGCATAAAGCAAAAAAATACATAAACATGAAAGGATATGACAAGATAAACAAAAACAATAGATAAATGGTATGCAGAGACATATGTATATACAGATATCTGGAATATATTCACAAAGAACAATAGACTGTGAATAAAAGAAAAGAATCAGAGATAACAAAAGAAAGGGATACAACAAATACAAAGAGAGAGAAAAAGTAAAAAGGAGATCACAACCTTTTCCCCACCTTGGAATGTCCCCTTACAGTTGAAATGGAGGAGGAGATTGACAAAATTTAAGTTTCAAAAAGAAAAAACAAGAGGTTCTCATGAAATACTCCAAATATAAATGATATAAATAAAAAAATAAAAAAACTGGCAAAGAAAAAGAAAAGAAAAGAATACAATCTTCTCCCCACCTCAAAATTTCTCCTTTCGGTTCTATTTCAAGAAGAGATAGACAAAGTTAAGTTTCAACAGAAATAAACAAGAGTTTAACTACAAATACTTTTGGTAAAAAGATAAAATAACAGTAAAAGTACCAAGAAGTAAAGTAGAGAGAAGGCTGACCCGAAGTGACCGCCCAGGCAGAGGACAGCAAAGGGACTGGGGAACATGGCCACCCGCATTCAGAGCGCACATATCCTATGTAGTTTTTTCAAAGATACATATGATATCTAGGATTTCCAAAGCCTAAGGACTTTAGTTTTATTTCTTTTGACTAGAGATAATGGTTTTAAAATCTCCAATTAATAGAAATAACTATCCATAAGCTCTGAAAAGGCTTCCCACCCATCGGTCCTCACCGATACTCTACCGATATAGTTCGATGTTTCCACCATCTGACACCCATAAACCTTTCCAAAGAAGAAGTCTCTGAGGTTTCTTTTTCTTTTTCAAAGTTTATGTGTTTTGACATCATAGATACTGACAAACACAGCAAGGCTAGACCCTTCAGTCTGGTAAAAAACGGCATAAAAGGTTTTAGTATTTTTTCAGTTTGTTTAGTTACCCCTGCCTTCTAGTTTTCTCTGGCATTCCGGTACCTTCGCGGTTTTCTATGATGGTAAGTAGTAAGTCTCTTCCAAGTCCTCAGTCCTACGACATAACCCTCCTCTCCACCTTATACTAAAACTTTTTGTTTTTTTAATTTTGCATTTCTTCCAGGATCCAGGCAGTTGAGACAGGATACTCCAAGTAAGGAACCTAACCTAACCTAACCTAACCTAACCTAACCTAACCTAACCTAACCTAACCAAACCTAACCTAACCTAACCTAACCTAACCAAACCAAACCAAACCTAACCTAACCTAACCTAACCTAACCTAACCTAACCTAACCTAACCTAACCTAACCTAACCTAACCTAACCTAACCTAACCTAACCTAACCTAACCTAACCTAACCTAACCTAACCTAACCTAACCTAACCTAACCTAACCCAACCAACCCTAACCTAACCTAACCTAACCTAACCTAACCTAACCTAACCTAACCTAACCTAACCTAACCTAACCTAACCTAACCTAACCTAACCTAACCTAACCTAACCTAACCTAACCTAACCTAACCTAACCTAACCTAACCTAACCTAACCTAACCTAACCTAACCTAACCTAACCTAACCTAACCTAACCTAACCTAACCTAACCTAACCTAACCTAACCTAACCTAACCTAACCTAACCTAACCTAACCTAACCTAACCTAACCTAACCTAAACCTAACCTAACCTAACCTAACCTAACCTAACCTAACCTAACCTAACCTAACCTAACCTAACCTAACCTAACCTAACCTAACCTAACCTAACCTAACCTAACCTAACCTAACCTAACCTAACCTAACCTAACCTAACCTAACCTAACCTAACCTAACCTAACCTAACCTAACCTAACCTAACCTAACCTAACCTAACCTAACCTAACCTAACCTAACCTAACCTAACCTAACCTAACCTAACCTAACCTAACCTAACCTAACCTAACCTAACCTAACCTAACCTAACCTAACCTAACCTAACCTAACCTAACCTAACCTAACCTAACCTAACCTAACCTAACCTAACCTAACCTAACCTAACCTAACCTAACCTAACCTAACCTAACCTAACCTAACCTAACCTAACCTAACCTAACCTAACCTAACCTAACCTAACCTAACCTAACCTAACCTAACCTAACCTAACCTAACCTAACCTAACCTAACCTAACCTAACCTAACCTAAACTAAACCTAACCTAACCTAACCTAACCTAACCTAACCTAACCAACCTAACCTAACCTAACCTAACCTAACCAAACCTAACCTAACCTAACCTAACCTAACCTAACCTAACCGCACCAAAGATACACGAACCAAAACCCACACTGGGTAAGCCACCCACAGCCATGGAAGCCACCTCAGAGACAGGGAAGATTTCCTCAAAGAGGAAACTACCACCAGGCTCAAGAGAAAGCCAGAGGAAGGCAGTGGCAAGAAGGAGAGTACGGCAGATGGGGATGGAATTAATTGTATCTGAAGTGCCCATGACCAGAACCCAGCTCTCAGTTCTTAGTAAGGGAAGATCCTTCGTGCCTGGGCCTCTCCCCAAAAAAGCCCTCCTGGAAAACCTAGGGGAATCAATGAATAGATTAAAAGAGCAAATAAACAAAAGATTTGCTGATTCACTCCTACCAGGGCAGGACAATGGAGAATCTCTCAACAAAAAGAAGAGAAACATGCCCAAACAACTCCCAGTGAAACAGAGAGTGAGCATTCCTCCTAAAAAACTTCCAGGTTTAGAAACAATGGTCCATTGTGAAACCATGGATGTAGGAGAAAAGATTTTAAAAGGCTGCCATTCAAACATGACTAAACAAGAAAGAAAAGCTCTTAATGATCTGGCTCAAAACCCAGACATAGTCATTAAAAAAGCAGACAAAGATGGAGCTCTAGTGGTTCTGAAGAAAGAAAGCTATATAGCAATGGGAGAAGCACATCTATCAGATACCGAAACATACATCCCTTTAGATGATCCAGATGTAGCCCTACAAACCGTAAAACGAGAAAGCAAGATCCTAGTAAACCGTTTTTTCAATTTAGATTGCTCAGGGAAAAATGGAGAAAACAGAAGAAGCTTTCTGGCAGGTCAAAGAGACGCATTACTAGAACACGAACCTATAATCCCACACTGGTATATACTACCCAAAACCCATAAGAAAAAAGACCCAGATACAGGCTTATGGCCAGGCAGACCAGTGCTAAGTGGATGTAATGCCCCTACAAGACCAGTAGACAGACTGCTAACAACATATCTCACTCCCTTGCTGGATCTCTTACCTGAGAGATTGCAAGATACCACAGCCTTTCTAAAGAAAATAACCACACTTCCAAGATTTCCTACAGGCTCTATTATCTTCTCATTTGATATAGTGTCACTGTACCCCTCCATCCCACAGGAGGAAGCATCCTGGATTGTGGCAAATTTCTATGAAAGGAATTTTGCATTTGTCAAGGAGAGACTAAAAGCAGAATATAATATAATAGCCCCTCCTCCTTATTTGATAAAAGAAGGAATAGATCATGTCTTACAAGGCACACTACTAAGGTTCAATAACCACTTCTATAACCAAGGCAAAGGAACAGCAATTGGAGCTTCAGTCTCAGTAGCCATAGCTGAAATCTTTGTACATGCTAGCATAGAAGGAAAAAGACAAAAACTAGAAAAACAGCCAGAAATTTTCTATAGATATATTGACGATATCTTTGGAATTTTCAGTGGCACAGAGGCAGAACTCTTGGAATACCACCAAGAACTCAATAAGATACACCCAGACCTGAAATTTACAGTGGAATATAGTAAAAAGGAATTGCCCTTCCTAGACACTATGGTGTATCTGGATGCAGAAGGTAAAGTGCAAACCTCGGTGTACCATAAACCATCAAACACACACCAGTATCTGCACTTTCAATCATGTCATCCTCCAAGCCTCAAGAGATCCTTACCCTACTCTCAGGCACTAAGAATCAGTAGAATAGTAAGTGAGCCACATAAGCTAGAGGAAGCTTTAAAAGACATGGTAAACTTCTTCACAAAAAGAGGTTATTGCAAAAGAACACTGGGATCTGCATTAAATAGAATAAGAGAGGTCAACAGGGAAACCCTCTTAGAAGAAAAAGTAAAAGAGCAGAACAAAATCGCTTTAATCGTCCCCATGCTATACTCCCAATCCTAGAAGAGTCTCCTAAACCACTCTTTAAAAGGAAATATGGGAGTGGGTAGTAGAAAATTCTAAGAAAACCCCATGGGAAAAAGATGTTCTTGACCTTCACCAACCCATGATAGCCTGGAGAAAAGGAAAGACTATAGTCGACCAGCTAGTCAGAGCAGAATTCCCCAGGACCCCTCAAAGATATTCAAAAATAAACATAACAATAAAGATAAAGTTTTATAAAAAAACACTATGAAAAGGACAATAAACAGATGAATATGCCTCCCCAAAAAATGGCATAAATAAAGAAATACATAAACATTGAAAGAATTACGAATAATAAAGCCTATAAGATAGAAGTGTGTAGGATATATATGCGCATATGACCACTGTAATATATATACACACAGAAAATAGGACTGTGAACTAAGCGAAAATAATAGAGATAACAAAGGA
>NW_025917858.1:0-5705 GCF_019202785.1 Penaeus chinensis | reverse complement strand
CTCTTCTTCCTTCTCTTTTCTCTCTCTCCCTCTCTCTTCTTCCCCCCTTCCCCCTCTCTCCTCTCTCTCCACCCCTTTTCCCCTTTCCTTTTTGTTGGTGGTGTGGGTCATTCACCATCACTGCTTTGTCTGTCTGAGATTTTATCAGTCTATCAGTCTATGTTTCTGTTTCTGTTTCTGTCTGACTGCCGCTGTATCTCTTTCTCTCTCTGTCTCTCTCTCTATCTGTCTGTCTTTTTGTTCGCTCTCTCTCTCTCTCTCTCCTCTCTCTCTCTCCTCTCTCTCTCTCTCTCCCACCGTCTCTCTCTCTGTCTCTGTCTCTGTGTCTCTTTCTCACTCTTTTCTCTCTCTCTCTCTCTCTCTCTCTCTCTCCTCTCTCTCCCCCGTCTCTCCTCTCTTCTCTGTTTCTCTCTCTCACTCTCTCTCTTTCTCCCTCTCTCTATCTCCCCTCCCCTCTCTCTCTCTCCTCCCCTCTTCTATCTCTCTCTTCTCTCCTCTCTCTCTCTCTATGTGTGTGGGGTGTGTGCCATTCACAATCACTGGTTTGTCTGTCTGAGAAATGTATCAGTATATCTCTCTACTGTCTCTGAGTGCTGTTGGTCTAGGCATGTGTGTCTGTCAGTCTCAAACTCTGACAAAACCCATCAAAACATAATCTGTTTCTCAGTCCTTTTTTGTGTTAAATGTTAAAAATGCATGGAATAGAATGTATATCTTTTGCATTATGAAGTTGTTCATTATCATTCATACTTTTTTACTCACTCTGTATGGAACAATACTTGCAGATTATCCATGGGGGTAAGGAAAAATATGCAAATGAGCTTCGAGTAAATCTAATGCACAATAAAAGGGTATTAGTAACTTGGGGGCATTAATTTTAAATGAAACATGCACGTCTTTTATAACAATGGGAGGAAGAACTGTGCGTATAATGAATGTTAAATAGTTCCTTGCTCCATATAGTCTTGTTACGCTATAATTTTGGAGGAGTAAAACCCCATACAGAAATGTTAACGCACTAAAACACAAATACATATACGCATACACACACAAACACACTAAAACAAACAAACACACACACATACACATACACTCATAAACACACAAATACACACACACAAACGACACACACAATCAGACAATAACATACACAAATATTATAAAACCAAACATTCAGTTACAGACTATACAGCCCTTACACAAAACCCCGCATTAAACTTCCCTCCCCAAACTTACAAATAAAATCTTCCACGCATTTACATACATGCTATGAAAACACACCAAAAACACACGCAAACCAATACCAAACGAGACAAACATCTGCAATAAAAAACGAGCACTGCAAAATGGTAAGTGGTGCATTTCATCGGGTTTTCAAAATTGTATTGTGTCCCGAAGATTGGAAAACATATATAAGTCAAGAGAATCTGTTTTTCGTCCTCCCAACCCCCCTTCCCCAAAAAAAAAAAAAAAAAAAAAAAAAAAATCTCTGCATCCTTATTATTTTTTTTTTTGTTCCTCTCGTATATCTATCATATCCTCTATTCTACTTTCCCACGGAAGTTTATGAGGTGATTTTCGTGTCAGAGGGGAAAACACTCAGTAATATACATCCCCTCCCCAGATATCGCTAATCTACTGTATATGTCAGAAAGTGAAGGTATTTCTGAATTCATAAAGTTTTATTTTCGGTAATGTTTTCTTGTTTTTGAGGAAGCTGTCTGTGATGATTTCGTGGAGAGAGGGCAATCAAATCATTCAAATCTTAGTTGATGAATATTTTTTTTATAAAGATGGAACTTGATAACAATAAAAGGTAGTGTGATGTTGTGATGACAGTGATTATATGTCTCTCCTCTCTTCTTTTTCTCTCTCTCCTCTCTCTCTCTCTCTTCTCTCCTCTCTCTCTCTCTCTCTAAAATATATATATTATATATATATAATATATATATTATACATTATATTTTATGTAAAAATATGTATATGTATAATATTTATATTTATATATTTATTTACATATACATATACATTGTATATATATATATATATATATATATTATATATAAAATATATAATATATTTGTGTGTGTTTGTGTGTGTGTGTGTGTTTTGTGTGTGTTGTGTGTTGTATTTAAAACTATTTTACTATATGTATCTACATCATAATATATACTCATTATACAATATATATGTGTATAATATTATATTTTAAAATTATATCTATCTATCTATCTATATTTATATATTTGTATTTATATTTACATGTATGTGTATATGTATATAAATATATTTATATATAATATATATATATATATATATTATAAATATATATAATATATATATTATATATACACAAAACACACACACACCGCGTGTGTGTGTGTAGTGTGTGCATGTGTGTTTGTATTTATATTTATATATCTTTTTGGTATATACATAGTACATACATACACATATAAAATACATATATATTTATTTATATATAATATATATATATATACATATATATATATAATATATATATATATATATCCCATACTTTAAAAAATAATATAATATATTATATTATATATATTATAAATATATATTTATGTGTGTGTGTGTATATATATGTTATATATATATATATATATATATATATAAATAATAGATAAATATATATATATAAAATCCTATATAATATATATATATATTATATTATTATAATCTATATATATATAAAATTATATTTTACATGCACACACACACACACACACACACACAAAGAATATATATATTTTATAAAATATATATTATATAAAATATATTATATATATGAATATATATATATACATATATAATATATATATATTATATATATTATATATATATAATATATATATATATAATATATACTTATATTTATATTGGGTATGTATGTAAATTATAGTATGTGTGTTGTGTGCGGATCTTTTATAAAATATATATTTACATAAAATATATATATATTAAAATATATATATATATATATAATTATATATATATATTATGTATATATATTTACACACACACACACAACCATATATATATAATTATATATATAATATAAAATTATATTATATATATGATATATAATATATAATTATATATATAATATATATATATATACTATATATGTTATATACATACATATTTATATATTATATATATATAATATTTTTATAATAAAAATATATATTGTGTGTGTGTGTGTGTGTGTGTGTGTGTGTTGTTGTGTGTGTTTTTCTATACATATATATTTACATAATATATATACACCCCACACACACACACACACACACACACACACACACACACACACACACACACACACACCACACACACACACACAACACACACACAGACAGACAAACAGACAGACAGAGAGAAAGAGAGAAACCTAGAGACAGATATACAGTCAGCAAGACAGATAACAGACAGATAGATAGGCAGATAGATAGACATAGACAGATATATACAGATAGATACAGACATGTATGCATTGGTGAATCTACTGTCTAACCATCTTTCAGTTTAGAGTAGCTTTCCTAACCCAATGTTTCCCACAGAGGGGAATCAGGTATTTGGGCGAGACACCTCCTGCGTCCATATAATCGTCTGCGTCTCAACCTGTGTACAGATGTTCAAAACACTTTTCACCGACGGAAATGGTGGAAGAAATTCATTCTCATTTTTGGATTATGTTCAGGAGATGATGATGAGGAGGATAGTAATAGCAATAATAATGATAGCAGTCATACTAATCGTTTGTATTGTTTTATTGTTGTTAGTAATTTCTTACAAACCGTCATTGTTGTCTACTTTACTTCTTTTTTTCATTATTATTGTTATCTTTATCACCATCATTGTCAGTATTTTATCTAACAACAAAACGGACAAGGATAATGATAATAAAACAAACAAAAAATCTCCATCTTCTTCACCCTCTCCCCTTCCCCTTCTTTTTATTCCTTCCACCTGCCTTTCCTCCCTTCCTTCCTTTCTCCCTTTTTCTCCAAACCTTCCGCCTTCCCTCCCTTTGTCCCCTTTCTCCCTCCCCCTCTTTCCTTCCTTCTCCCTTTCTCTTCCTTCTTTCTCTCTCCTCCTACCCTCCCTTCACTCCCCTTCCCTCTGTCCCTTACCCCTCCTTTATCCCTTCCTTTCACCTTCCTATATAACTATAGACAATATAAAAAAATTATGTATAATGTATACAAGACAAGAAGTTATTGAATCATATGAATATGTAAATATCCAAAAGACAAGAAAACAAAAATATAGCAACAAAAAATATTATAAAGCGTTTTTAGACGAGTTAATATAAAACTCTACAAGCATCAAAACTACAAGCAATACAACCATTCTGATCATATCATTTTCTCACATAATAAAATAAAAAATAATCAAATTACACTTTTTAAAAAATTGACTTATACTATCGTTAAATAATTTCGCAGCAAAGATCCTTGCTTCACATTCCAGTACCGACTCCTCGTGCCAAAAATTTGCGTAATCTGATTAGGACTCAGACAGACAGCGCCAAAAAAGGAAGGGGAGGGAGGTATTAGCAAGAGATTTTGAGGCCTTTTTTTCAATAAGTTTGGTCTATGCAGGAAAAACACGTTTGCTAAAATTCTGCAATATAACTCCCCAGGAAATTTCTGATCCCTGAAAACTTTTTTTTTTTTTCTTGTGGTGTTTTCTCTCTTTTTTTTTTTTTGTCTGCTTTAATTCCTTACATTTTAACTATATATTTTTTTCTTTTTTTTTTTTTTCTTTCTTTCTTCCTTCCTCTTTTGTCTCTCTCTCTTTTCCTTTTTTTCTAGTTAAGATATTTATTGTTTTTTTTTTCGATCTCCTCTCATTTTTAATCAAACGAGCAGTTAGATTGACAGTAATTGTAATCAGATACCACTTAATAGAATTATGATAATTATTATGACGAAATATATTATATACAATGAAAATTATGATAATGTTGATCGTAATGATAAAGATGATGATGATCAGAAGAGGCAGAAGAAGACTAGGAAGCTTAGATGAAAATCATTACCATGAAGATGAAAAATAAGAATATTGATGATAAGGTACCAACACTACAGATAATATTGACATAAAATGACAGTGAGAGTGATATTATGACAGTAAAAAAGAGTGTCAAAAGGGATTCCAAAAGCATTGCCATTAATACTAAAAGCAAAGCATTCCAAGCATAGAGCAACGCATTCCCATTAGGAATGAAGCATGCAAATTCCCACCATCCACCACCCCTACCCTCGACACCTCCTTCCCCCCTCTCCGTCCCCCACCACCAACCCACCCCTTCCTACCCCTTACTCTCAGCACCCCTCCCCCTACCCTCTCCCCTTCCCCCCCTCTCTCTTTTCCCAGTCATCCACCCTTCTACCGTCTACCCCTCATCCCTCTACCCCCTTCCCCCCTCTACCCCCTCCCCCCTCTACCCCCCCCTCTACCCCCCCCCTCTTCCCAACCACCCTAGCCCCACCGGATCCCGCGGCCGCCAGCGCCAAACCCAAAACCTCTCGTGCAACGAAAATTCCTACGAACTTCCGGTGACGCTGTAAGCCTTTTCGTTGTCGGCAGTGCATTGCCGCTTCCGTACCTTATGTGGCAGTTGGGGTTTTGCTCCTTCGCTCTCTCTCTCTTTCTCTCTTTCTTTTTGTTCT
>NW_025917857.1:0-5620 GCF_019202785.1 Penaeus chinensis | reverse complement strand
AAATAATAATAATAATAATAATAATAATAATAATAATAATATAATAATAGAGATATTAAAAAGAGACAAAGCATGAACAAAAACTAAGTGAACGTCCAGAAAAAACCCACAACGGAATTATTTAAATTCCTCAAACGAACAGACTACAAAAACAAATCACGAGTTAACCAGCCAGCCATCCAACAACAAAACCATAAACAAACAGAATAAACAGCTGACAGGATGATTTTTTATTGTTGTTTTTGTTCTAAGAAAGGTATGTATTTTTTTTTTTTTTTTTTTTTTTTTTTTTAGAAAGTCACGTATGAAACTCAAGTCATTAACGTTTCGCGTGTTTTGAAGAGATCATGGTTTTTAAAATTTGTAAAGACATAGCTGTATGCTTTCGTCTAATTCAGCGGTTGTTCTATGGTGAAGTGGAAATCTTGGTGCTTCTGGTATTTACCATGGGTTTGCGTGCGGTGGCGCTGGTACTGTATCAGCGGGGGCTTCGTCGGACAGAAGGAGTGTGTGAGGTTGTGTTTAGTTGCGGCAGAGGGGGTGGCGTAATGGTAGCTTGTAGTGTTTTTTTTTTTTTTTTTTTTTAAGTTTGTTGGGTTTGGGTGTTGTCAGAAAGGCCGGTATAGAGGGGGGTTGAGCGTGTGTGTCAGAATGGGTGGTATAGAAATGGGTGGTGATGTGGGTGTTGAGGGTGGTTTTGTCAGAAAGGGTGGCAATAAGGGTGGGTGTTGAGGTTTGGTGTTGTCAGAAGGGAGGTATAGTATGTGAGTGATTGTGGGTGTTGAGGGTGGTGTTGTCAGAAAGGGGTGACAAAAGAACAAAAAACGGATCTCAAATCGAATATGATGTAAAGAAAACAAGGAAAATAAAAGCACAGAACATTAGCAATAAAACCAAGATGGCAAAAACATGCATAAATCATAAACGAAGACGAAGAAGAAATAGCGATACAAAGCCAGGGAAACGCAAACGACTCCGCACACACAGTCACTCATGGCGATAAAGACAAGAAGCAAGTGGTGGCAGCGCGCAAGGTGGGGAAGAAAGGGAGTTGTTGGCAGCAGAAAGGTTGTTGATAATACAGAGGACGGTCACAAAAGGTGTTAACTATAAAAGGTTCTTCGGTCACACGTTGCCACGTAATAGTTACATTAGCGCGGCGTTCGCGTACGTCATGCGATCGCCTGACTAGCTATCTAGAGGGAAGGGGGGGATGGGGATAGAGGAGGGGGGGGAGGGATAAGAAGGGTAGGGAGGGAGGGGAGAGGGTGATGTGGGGGGCTGAGGGAGGGAGTTGGGTGATGAAGGGGGTGGAAGGAGGGGGGGGGGGGTGGAGGGTGGGGAGGATAAGTAGGGGGGGTGTCATGTCTGTCTTTCCACACGTCGACTACCTGTGCATGAAGGCATTGGTGTCCGTGCATGGCCCTACGGAAAACCTGACAGCTGAAGAGTGATGAGACGGAGAAGAGAGAAGATATATTACAGTGATAATGATCTAAATACTTTCGGAGGAGGGTTTGAAGGAAAACGGGGAAGAGGGGAAGAAGGAGGAAAAAGAAGACGAAGAAGAGGTAGGAGGAGGAGGAAGGAGGAGGAGGAGGAGGAGGAGGAAGGGGGAAAGGAGAAAAAGAAAAAGAAAAGAGAAAAGGAAAAAGAAAATGAAAAAGAAAAGAAAAGAAAAAGAAGAAAAAAGAAAAGAAAAGGAAAAAGAAAAAGAAAAAGATAAAGAAAAAGAGGAAGAAAAAAAAGAAGAGGAAAAAGGGAACAGGGTAAAAGGAAAAGAAAAGGAAAAAGAAAAAAACAAAGAAACGAAAAAGAAAAGAAGAGAGAGAAGCAGACGAAGAAGAAAGAATTAGAAGGAAAAAAAAAAAGGGGGGGCGGGGGCGTGGGTGTACAAACAAACGCCAGGGGGTAGTGGGGGGGGGGGGGAGTCTTTTTTTTAACCCTATAAAAGTGTGTCGCCAAAAGGGAGGTGTTTAATCTGGCGGAAATGAGTCGAAGCATAATGAAAACAGCGAGGCTTCGGAGTCGGGGCTCGAACCGCCCCCGCCAACACGAACGGACCAAAACGGATCGGAAAAATCGCCTGACTACAAACTGGCTATTACCTTTTGCACGAGTGGGACTATGATTATTACATGCTCCGCTTTTGATTAAATGGCTTCCGAAATGAAGGGACGCCGGGACAATTCGTTGCTTAAAGGAAAAAAAAAAGAAAAGAAAGAGAGAGAGAAGGAAACATTGGGAAAATGGAAGATTCGCGGTTTATCCCTTTATGTTTCGTCTTTTTCTTTTTGTTTTGTTGTCTCGGTCTGGCTATACTTTGTTTGTCTGGTGATTGCTACTTGGCTGCCTGTCTGTCTTTCTCGACCTTTTCCTGCATACTGGACGCTTCTTCAACCGTGTATAAATATAACTACACACAAATATGTATATATGTATCTTATAAACACGCATTTGCAACTGACACACACATAAATGTATATGTAAGTATAGGTATATGTTTTAATAAATAATAAATATATATTTATTTATCTCTCTATATATCATATCTCTGTATGTGGGGCATGCATGTATTTTTCCACACAAAACACACCACAACTAACACACAAACATATATATTATATGTATATTTATTTATATTATATTTATTATATATATATATATATCATAAATATATTATATATATATATATATATATATATATATATTTATATATATATGTATATATATTATTTATTATATATTAAATATATATATATTATGTATATATATTATATATATTAGAACACACACACACTCACAATATATATATTTATTATATATTTATCATTTAAATATATTTATATATTTTTATTTATATATATAATATATATTTATTTGTTATTTATTCATCTATCTATTTATTATTTTTATATGTATGTATGTATTTTTGTATATCTATCTATCTATCTCTCTCTTCTCTCTCTCTCTCTCTCTCTCTATCTATATATCTATATATATATATATATATATATATATACTATAATATATATATATCTATATATATATATATATATATAGATATATATACACACACACACACGCCAATACTTTTTCTAACAGCCTTTCTTTCCACCGCAGGACATAGACTCTTTCAGTTCGCAATTGAGAACTTATATGGCGTGCCACCTCGACTGATTGTATGCCCTTCATATCAACGCGGTTCGGCGCGCTAACACTTCCCGTACGGACACCTGCGTTTCACTTCTCGAGCGTGATATGTCATTTTCTCGGCTCGAGACAGCAGTCAGAGCGTTGTCATTATATTTTATTATATATATATTTAGATATATATTTATTATATATATATTTTATCATATATATATGTACACATTATATGTATGTGATATATGTATATATATATGTTTATATCATATGTGTATATATATAAATATATATACATATATTTACATTATATATATATATATAAATATATATGTTAATATCAATATGTGTATATATATAATATATATACATATATATACATATATCTATATATATATATATATTATATATATATAATATTTATTATATATTTTATAATATATGTATATGTATATATATATGCAGACCCACCCACCGCCCACCCAGCATACGACAGCCACCTCCCTGAATCTAAAACTGAATGATCATAGACATCTTCGTCTCCGGGTATTTATGACCGATATTTATGGCGCGTTTTAAGTCGGAGAAATGCTTCCGATAACGTTCCGCGATAAGGCAATCGCCTCCGCTATTGATAATAATCAGAACGCTGGACCACGGAAATTATTGAAAAGCAACATGATGAATCGTGAAGGATTCACTAATGACTGTTCTTTGCGGCCTCGCTAATCATAGCACTTCAACAACATGACAGAAAGTGAAACCGTGCCGGAAACTGCGCTAATGGCCCAACTCCGGTTTGCTTTGGTGCGGCGGGACGCACGCACGCAGCACGACACGGGCAGCACAGCGCATTCGGAGCTTCGAGATCGGTGCTTGTGTGCTTGATTTTCTTTTCTCTTTTTTTTCGTTTTTTTGTTTTTTTTTCTCTCTGTTCTTTTATGGGGTCTATATCTGCGTTCAGTCTTGGGTACTTTATCCCAGCTTTAAGTTAAGTTTAGCTTTCTCTGTCTCGGACTTTCTGTTTTTTATGCTGCTCTCTCTCTTCTCTCTCTCTCTCTCTCTCTCTCTCTATCTCTCTCTATTCTCTATCTCTCTTCTCTCTTCCCTCTCTCTCTCTCTCTCCTCTCTCTTCTCTCTCTCTCTTCTTCTCTGTGTGTGTCTGTGTGTGTCTGTGTGTTATGTGTGTCTATCTGTCTGTCTCTATGGTTATCTCTCTCCCTCTGTCTCTTGTTCTTCTGTCTCTTCTCTCTCTGTCTCTTCTCCCTCTCTCTCTCTCTCTCTCTTTGTCTCTCTCTCTCTCTATCTCTTTTTCCCCTCTCTTTTCTCTTTTTTCTTTCTCCTCTTTTACATAGGAAAGCTTCATCAATCACTCCGAATTTTTTGTTCTTTATTTTTTCTCTTCTCTCGTACACGGACATTCCTTGTGATGATGATGACTATTATAGTAGAATGGGAGGGAAAATGGCGAATTCGTGTATATTCATATGTAAATTGGGTATTCGTCATATAAACATACAGCATATGGTTTGATATATATATATTATATATACACACACACCCACCACACACGCACACATATTATATATATTACATATATATATAATTTTATATATATATATATATATATATTTAGTATAACAATGAAAAGTCACAGTAAGAAATGAACATATTCATTTTCTTATGTGGCTGTTTTTATTTTTATTTTTGTGGTACACGTTACTGTGTTTGAGCTTGTGTAAATATATAATCAAATATATACATATATATTCTATATATATAGAGTATATATATATATGAATATATATTATATATAATATATATGAATATATATTTTTGTATATATATTATATATATATATATATATTTTATTTTATATTACGTATATGTATATATTTATATATATATTTAATATTTATATATATATATAGTCATATTTTATACATATATATGTCATATATAGATATATATGTATATATTATACTTATAGATTGTTATATATATTAATCTATATAGCTATGTATCTATCCTATCTATCCTATCTATCTTATCTATCTATCGCTATATATATATTATATAGATATTTATATATAATATATTATATTGATACACACCACACACACAGACACATACACAAACACACACGAACACACAACGCACACAATATATATATATCATATAATATATAATAATTATTTATTATATATATATTTATATATAAATATATTATATTTTTATAGATTCATTATATATTTACATATATACTGTATTTATATGTATATATATATTTATATTATATATATATATATATATATATATATATTATATATATGTGTGTGGTGTGTGTGTAGATATGTTTATATATGTATATTATTTATATTATATAAATATATTGTATGTATATATATATGTATTATATATATACTATTTTATATATGTATATATATATACTATATATATATATATATAATAT
>NW_025917856.1:0-5613 GCF_019202785.1 Penaeus chinensis | reverse complement strand
AAAACACACACACACAACACACACACACTCAACACAATATATATTATATAATATATATATATATAATTATATACTATTATATAAAATAAAAAATTCATAACAGACGCGGTGGGTGTGTGTGTGTGTATTATATATATTAAATATAAATATATATATAAAAAATATATATATATATATATATATACTTATTTTATGAAAATAATAATTTCATATACAAGACCGTGTGTGGGTGTGTGTGGGTATACATATATATATATATATATATATATATATATATATATATATTATATATATATAAATATATATATATATATAAATATAAATTTTTAAATATATAAAAAAATTATATATATAATGTTGTGTGTGTGTGGTGTGTGTGTGTTGGTGTGTGTGTGTGTGTGTGTGTTGTTGTGCTTTAGAATAATAGTAAAAATAATAAAAAATAATTTAAAATAAAAAAATATTAAAAATTTTAATAAAAGAAATTTAAAAAAATTAAAGGTAATAATAATAAACAATGATAATATAATAATAGCAATATAAAAAAACTTAAGAATAATAATGACAATGATAATAATAATAGTATTGATAATAAAACAACCAAATAACACAATAATTTTTAAATTATAAAAAAGTAATAAAACAACAATAATAACAATAATAATAAAAAAAAACAACAATAAAAAACAAAATAATAAAAATAAAAATAAGGATAACAATAATAAAAAAACACAATAATACCAACAACAATGCTGAGCAAACCATAATAACAGCAGAACACACCAAAAAAAAACCAAGAGCCCCCAAAAAAAAAACATAGACCGGGCACCCAGAACCCCAAAAGACGTCCGCGGTACCTAAAAAGCCCACCCCCCTTTACTATAAATTGTTGTCATCTCGCACCGTTCACGCAGGGCTCCCCCCAGTTTTAAAGACATAATGGGACTAACCAAAAAGCAGCAAAACTTGAAGATGACGCTTCCGAGGGGGGTTCGGGCCGCGTGAAGTGTTGGCTTTTAACTTAGGTCTTTGAAAGATTGTATGTCACGGACTAATTAAAGAAATTTAAAGTTTTTCCGTTTAGGGAATATAAATTTTCGGGAATGGGAATGCGATTTTCGAATTGGAAAGGCATTTTTGGGGAAATTTTGAATTTGTTATGAATTTGTTCGGTTTTTTTATTTTTAATCATCATTTTTTTTTATTATACTATTATATAATCTTATCTTTAATATTATCATTTTTCATTATCATACCATTCTTAACATTAATGCGTAGTACCAATATATTCACCATTCTCACTACTACCCAAAATTAATATTGTCATTATTACATTGTATTATCGTTTTTCAAATTTATACAACTATTAATTTTATTTCACTGTTACATCTTTTTTTTTGTTATTATCATAACTCATTATCATTATATTTTTGTTATCAAATATCATCATTATTACTATAAACATATTGTCATTATTAAACATCATTATTACTACATAGTTATCATCATTGTACAAAAAATAATAATAATATATAATATTAACCTTATTATTATTATTATCATTACCCTTCTTACAATATAAATAATATATATGTAATATAATATATATATATATATATAAATTTTATATATAAAAATATAATAATATATATATTTATTGTGTGTGTGTGTGTGAATGTGGAAAGTGCCCTTTGTTTGTGATTTGAGTGTGTGTATTTGATTTTGTGTGTGTGTGTGTGTGTGTGGGGTGGTGTGTGTTGTGTGGTCTATACACTATCCATCTTTTAAAAACGGGTCTATCACAAGTGTACTGTACTGTATGTGCGCGCGCGCGCGTGTGTGACTGTGTGTGTGTGTGTACACGAATTTTGCTTAAAGCTAGATATGTTCATTTCTTCTACTTTAATCTTTCCCCCCGCTCTGTGTGCGACTTGATGTGTCCATGTAAACTTTTTCCGTAGCTCAACTTTTTTTCAGTACAGGCTTAATACTCTTTACAAAAGGTAGATACTGTAATGTACAGTCAGAATGCCTCTCACTGTTACTCTTTCATTTTCATCATTGCAGTTTCATTTTTTTTAATGTGTCTGCATGGAGAAAATGATGGAGGCTGAATTCTATATTATTAGTAATTAAAAAATGTGGATGTTCATTCTGGAAACTAAATGGGGAACAAATCCGGGGAAAGATGGACCTCCATATGCATATGTACGAGTATGTTTGGGGGAAAGGTTTGGGGGATACAAAAAACATACCATTGATATATTATGTGTGTGTGTATGTGTGGGTGTGTGTGTGTGTGTTGTGTGTGTGTGTGTGCGTATGATTGTGTGTGGTTAAAAAGTATGTATATATATTTTTATAGTTTAAATAAATAATATATGTAAAATAAGAGCCAAACGTTGGGTGAGGGCAGAGCGTGGGACCAAAGACTGTCAAAGCACTCTGAATTCGAGAGTTCGAGTCACGGCCGCGCGTTGTTCCCTGGTAAAGGGAACTCACCTGATAGCAAAAGGTAACCGATCAGGGATACGTAAAGCCACCGGTTGCATATAGGGGGATTTCAAGCAAGCGCAGAGATGCACTCCCTGGCGTTGCTGACAGAAGACTACGCCCATGGTCATGGCCCAGGATACCCCCCTAGTATAGCACGCTACTGAAGAAAGTGAATTTCCCGCAACAAATTATAACTACATAACACTCATGAAGACAAAATAGTTTTTGGGTCACAGCTCAGAACTGAAATATCTATAAATTCCATAATATATTTTAAAATATATATATATAAATATATATATAATATAAATATATATATATATTATATATAGGTATTTGAAAAACCAGCTGCACTGTATCCTTATCCACAACACACACACACATACAACAAAACACAAACACCTTATATATGTATAATAAATATAATATGTGTAATTATATATATGTATACATATACGTGTATATATATGCGTAATATAAATATAATATTTATTATATATATATTTTAAAACATATGCTAAAAATACTTCATAATATGTATATGTTGTAGTTAATATATATAAAAAATAAAAAAATATATATATATATATAAAAAAAAAATATGATACATATACAGATGTAAATATTAATAAAATATATATATATATAAATATAAAAATAGATATTTTATATATTATATTTTGAATAATAACATTAAAATATATAAATATATATAATATTTATAATATATTTTATACATATATTATATAGAAAATGTGTTATATAATATGTGTATATATATACATATATAATATAATATAAATTATATATATATATGCATGTATAGATGTTCAGAACGGGAACAGCGTAATCAATGGAAAAATGTATATGCATAAAATTAAACATACATACACACACAAAACGCACACACACGCAATACAAAATAATATATATATATAAATTATTTATAATAATATTTTTATATAATAATATACTTGATTAAGTTTTAAAGCAGTAGTATGTATGTGTGAAAAATTAAAAATATATATATATATATATATAATATATGTGTTGTATATTTTGTGTTTTGTATATATTTTTTTTTAATGCATATATATATGTGGTGTTTTTGTGTTTTGTGTCCCATATTAACTATATATATACATATACATTATGTATGTGAAATGTATACATGTGCGTGTATAAATATAATATATATAATATAATGTATGTTTTTGTATGGTGTGTGTGTGTTGGTGTCTGTGTGTGTGGTGTGGTGTGTCTTGTGTGTGTGTGTCATGTGTGTGTGGTGTGTTCGTGTGTGGTGTTTGTGGCGGAAAATTTGAAAGGGAATTTCCAATTGGGGTTAAACATGTTTTTTCCAGCCGATTTTTTTAATCTACTTATGGATTTTGTTACAATTATTTCGACCCTTTTTTAAAGAAGTAAAACGTTTAACCATTTAGTTGACAATTTAATTAAGGATGTTTTTATTTCCTTATATGTTTATGTATTTTTGGTACGGGGAGCAATTGAAGGGGAACTTTCAAAATAGTTTACCCTCTAATAAATACAAAACGTTATAATATACTTATACCACCCCCTCCCAGAAAAAAGAAAAAACATAAATAAACAATAAAAAAAAGAAAAAAAAAAAAAAAAAAAAGAAGGGGAGAATCTAGAAAAAAAATATATGTCCTTTTTTTTGTTTGTGGATTGATGGCTGGTTGCGAATCAGACATTGTCGCAATATTTTTTTGGTAGATCGAGGGGGGGGAATTTAAGACAAAAAGAGAGAGAGGGGGGGAAAAGGGGGGGGAGGAAGGGAAGGAGGGTGGGGGAAAGAGAGGGGTGGGGGAAGGGAAGAGAGAGAGGAGGGAAGGAGGGTGAGAGGGGAAAGTGAAGAGAGAAAGGAAAAGGGGAAGGGGGGAAAGAGGGGGGGCGGGAGAGGGGGAAAAGACAGAGAAGAGAGAGAAGGAGGGAGGGAAGGAGTGAGAGAGAAAATAGAAGGAGGAAGGAGGGTGAGAGGTAGAGAGGAGAAAAGAGAGAAGAGAGAGGGGGGGGAGGGATGAAGAGAGGAGGGGGAAGAGGGAGAAGAGGGGAAAGGACAGGAGAGTATGGGGGAAACAAAAGAGAGATAGGAGTAAGAAGGGGAGCAAGAATAACGATGAAAAGATAATAAAACGAGAAAGAAATTGTGAAAAGAAAAAAAGGAAAAAAAATAGTTTATTGACTTAAAAAAATTAAGACAAATATATATTCAAATAATTAATATCTACGAATGTGAGTAACGCATCATTAATAAATGAAGATAATCAAATGAAGAAAAAGATGGACAAAACTAAAAAATAAATGTATTTGTGCGATTGTAAAATATTTTGATAAGAAAAAACCAAAAGCATTTACCACAAAACAGCAATAGGAATAAAATTTTATATACATTATATATTCATTGTCAGCCAAGTAACCAAAAAATTTCAGACACGATACAAAAAAAGTTTTTTTCAGAGCTTCGATTTAATCAAATTTAAAATGCAATAAAAAATGCTGCCATTAAATTTTGTTTCAGAACACAATTGTTTTATATAAATGTTTTAAAAATTATAAACATATTTATATTATTGTTGCATATGCACGCACACCGCACAACACAAAACACACATCACACACACACACACACACACCACACCAACACACACACACACAGACAAACCACACACGGACGCACACATTTTAAACCACACATACACAATTTTTTTTTCTTCTTTCTTTCTTAATACTTTCATTTTCTTTTTTTCGGCCTTTTTCTCAGTCAGGTCACGCAGAATGATCCGCTCACACTTTGGGCTTGTCTTACCCGGGATGCCATCCCGGGCCCCAAACCCTCCCCTTTTTACCCTGGGACTGCCTGAGTTGCACTTTCTGCCTTAGGGGTTTTCCTGTAGGCAATTGATGAAACTTTTCCTGCCCAGGAAACAACGCGCCGCCGTGACCGACCCCAGATTGTCGTGAGTCCGTCGCTCTACTACTCGGTCCCACCGCAGCCACACACACACACACACACACAACACACACACACACACACGCACAACCCCACAATATAAAAATATAAAAAAATTTATATTAATGGGGGGGGGA
>NW_025917854.1:0-5455 GCF_019202785.1 Penaeus chinensis | reverse complement strand
GGAGGAGACGAAGATGGATTAAAACCCGTCATGCATTTAAGGACCGAAACTGTTGGCTACCATCTTTAAAAGGACAAACAATATTATGTACAGAGGTTTTTCTAACGTTTTTATCGACGTGTCAGAATGTTCGGCTTGTGTGTGGTCTTAGTACACGAAAAAAAAGTTATGCGTATGCAGAAGAAATTTAAGGAAATATGTTTAATTTGTGCAATGGATGTCAGTCTGTGTAGCATAATCTAATAACAACAGCGTTCTGTATTTTGGCAACAACTATATTTTTAATTAAGTTGCATATGTTTGCGTTACTTTGAGCAAGATTAAATTCTAGACATTAATATAACGCAAAAACTGTGAAGTTTTTACCATCATTATTTAAGTGCCGGACGGTGAATTATTAATTGGTGTGACCTTGCCCTCAAATTCCGCAGTTATGTCTGCTTTTGATTTGAGTGTTTATTGCTTATGTTTACCGTATGTATTGAGCACATTACACGCGCACTCGCACCCGGCACACTCACACATTATGCACGCGCGCACACATTTGATTGCTCTTAATAATTGGAACAAAATATATAACTTTTAAATGGGACAGGATCTTTGTGAGAATGAAAAGCCTTTTACTAAGAAAGAACTTTATTTCAGCTTGACACCTTTTAATATATATGTTACTATATTGATAGCTACATTTCTGTTTCGCAAAATACAGCAAGCAGAAGGAACCTTTTTATTTTTTTTCATCATGAATAATATAACATTCATTGATGAGGTTGTTGCATCGTGCATTTGCTCATATATATATATACATATATATATATATTATATATATATATATATATATATATAAAACTGGATGTATGGAGCTTGATATGATAAGCAAACAAAGTGAATAAAAGAGAATAATACTAAAATTACTTATAATCCCCTTTGCTTGTTAAAGAAAAGCTTACGAAATTATGCATGATATCATAAAATGGGTTGGGCGGATGTCGATCAGTCACGCACAGCCTTAATCTATAAATAACACATTGCGCCCACCTCCCTATATACTTGGAATAGGTGGGTTAGGGTCCTTAATCCACTTAGAATATCGTTTTAATTCAGAGCTTACATGCCCGAGTATTGTATTCCTTCATATTATTCACATTGCCTGGCTTTAACTCTAATGTGGAAGATTGCATAAATACAGAAATATCATGATGAGTGAGAGAGTAGAGAGAGAGGACTGAGGAGGAGAGAGAGAGAGAGCGAGTGAGAGAGAGAGAGTGAGTGAGTGAAGTGTGTGAGTGAGTGAGTGAGTGATGTGGTGGAGTGAAGTGAGTGAGTGAGTGAGTGGCGTGAAGTGAAAGATCGTGAATGAGTATGAATGAGGTGAATGAGTGAAGTGGGTGGGTGAGTGAGTGAGTGATGTGATGAGTGAATGAGTGAATGAGTGATGCGAAGAGAGAGATTTGATGGACCAATAAAGCACATACACATGAAAATGACAGCTACACCACACCAAGCTAAACCAGGGCTCCAAGTGGTTCCAAAAACCAGCGGGAACAAGATGACAATGTATGGTTGACTGGAGATGACCTTTTGAAGGAGCCTCTTCACTGTTTCCTCAGACCTTCCAGTCTATCATATCACGTGTCCATTTACTTGGTTGTCCTATTTTACACACTAAGGAGCTAAGTTGTTTTTACTTACTATGTTGCATACATCAGTTGGAGTATTGAGGCATCAGGCTTTTACAGAGAGTGAGAGAGAGCTGGGTGACCAGTAAATAATAAAAAAAATCAATGGTATTATATCTTATATCTATAGCTAGGTCTGTCTATTATCATCTATATTTTATTTCTGTCTATATTCCCTATATATCTAGATAAACTCCATATTAAATTATCATACTTATCAAAAAATTATTATACTTCAGTTATCTATGCTTCATTGTCCTAAGCCTTTCCCACATTAGCACATGACCCCTCCAGAAAGTAAATCAATAAGAGAGAAAACAGAAAATCTAAATCAAATACGAACAATATTTTTGACTTCAAAGGCACGCATTATCATTCACTTTCATGTTCTGCAAATTTATGAAGTTGTTTTTTCGTCGCTGGGTATCTTTTCTCAGCTCTTTAGAAAATCATGGCTGTGGACTCTCGTCTTCTGTAATTGAGAATCTCGGCAGGAATGCTGGCAATGCATTATTAAAGTTCAAGAATATTGACTTCATTAAGAAGTAATGTTCATACCTATCTATTATCTAGTTTCTGAGGTTAAATAATTATTTATAAAAAGGTATAGAAGACTTAATCAGTAACTGCATTTCATTATCAAATTAGATATAAATTTATCAGCATTATTTCATGACATTGTAACAATTTAAAATAGAGAAGAGAGAGAGAGAGAGAGAGAGAGAGCGAGAGAGGAGAGAGATGAGAGAGAGAGTGAGGAGAGAGAGAGAAGAGGGAGAGAAGAGATGGGAGAGAGAAGAGAGACGAGAGAGAGATGAGAGAGAGAGATGAGATAGAGAAGAGGAGAGAGAGGGAGAGGGAGAGAGGGAGGAGAAGGACGAGAATGAGAGAAGGAGAGAAGGAGAGAAGGATGAAGAGCGGCAGAGGGAGAGAGGGAGAGGGACAGAGGGATGGGGACGAGGGGGAGAGAGGGAGAGAGGGTGGGAGGGGAGGGAGGGAGGAGGGGGGAGGAGGGAGAGAGAGAGTGTGTGTGAGAGAGAGTGAGAGTGAGAGAGAGAGAGAGTGAGAGATGAGAGAGTGAGAGAGGAGTGAGAGCAGATGGAATTGAGGAGAGAGAGAAGGAGAGAGGTGAGTGAAGGGAGGGGGAGGGAGGGAGGGAGGGGGAGGGAGGGAGGAGGGAGGGTGGGGAGGGTGGGAGGGAGGGAGGGAGGGAGGAGGGAGAGAGGGAGAGAGGATAGAGAGAGGAGAGAGAGCGAGTGAGAGAGAGTAGGAGAGAGCGAGGAGAGAGAGGAGAGAGAGAGAGAGAGGAGAGGAGAGAGAGAGAGACGAGAGAGAGAGAGAGAAATAGAGAAGGAAAAAGAGGAGGAGTGAGAGTGAGAGGAAGGAGAGAGAGAGTGTGAGTAGGAAGGAGAGAGAGAAGAGAGGGGGGAAGGAGAGAGGGCGAGGGAGAGGGAGAGAGGGAGAGGGGGAGAGAGAAGAGAGAGAGAGAGTGAGAGTGAGAAGAGGAGAGAGGAGAGAGAGAGGAGGAGATGAGAGAGAAGAGAGAGTGAGGAGAGAGAGAAAGTGAAAAAGAGAGAAGAGAGAAAAAGAAAATGAATAGAAAAAGAAGAGAGAGTGAAGAAACAGGGAGACACACAGTTTATGATAAATACTTACCTGATCAAGACAAGGTGCTATCCAGATGCCAGTCATTATTCTTTATGTCTTTCAGAATTTTTATGGATTTGGGCCTAAGGGTATCACAGCTTCACAATTTGAGAATTAGTCGAATGAATGGGACATGCTGTTCCACGAGTCTCAACACCAAAAGCCCTTTGCTTATATCATTATCTTCCCAAGTTTTCACTGAAAGGTAACTAAAAAAAATACTGATATATTTGTAGGAAAAAACTGTTCTTAAAATGCAAGTTGTTTTCATTGCTAATGACTTAAATTGCAGAAGAAACTGAAATGTACTTATAAATAAAAATGCATTGTAAGTATATGTACAGCTGGAAACAAAACTATCATTTAATTTTAATTGTGGTCAATGAGGAAGAATTGCTTCTTTTCTGTTAACACTGGGTTACATTGCTAATACCTTGCTCTCTTATTCCACACCACTTTATTGAGTTTTTTTCATATTGTTTGTGCAAAGGTAATTTTTTTTTTTACCCCTTGACTGTTAAAAATGTACACAACGGAACTGTTTTCTTTTCTTTCAAATGGTTTAAATGATTATTTAGAATCATTGGAATGTATAAGTATTTTAAATAGAATCGGGCAAGTTCTTCCCTAGAGCATAATTCTGAAGTAAATGAAATAACTTACAAAACATAATCCTCATCAAACGTTGCTGGAATCATATCTGAGGGCGTCTTGAATTGTGTTTTTTAGCTTCTCTCGAACTCCCATCTTCAGGATTCAGCTCTATCTTCATTAATATGGAGGCAAAGCTGTTATTTCTTGCTGTTGTCTCTGCCGCGGCTGTCTTCTGCATGATGACTGACTGCATTCAACTTTCAACTTTCCGAAAAAGTTGGCCTGTGGAATGTAAAATTTGTTCTCAAGAAAACGTTTCTACATAAAAAATGTATTTACTCTAGAATTTTAAATATGAATAATTAGGAATTAAGCCCTATAATTATATTACCACCAGGAAAAAATAATAATGTCATGTTTGAATTTAACCTTCATGCCTTTGTTCTTTCCCATGAAAAACAAAGTATAAGAACACTCATATAAAAACTAATTTTATCATTCAAAAGCTCAGCATACTTACTCTCACAACTAGTGTCGCGTGTTTCTGTTGATGTTGGTCTTGTTGTTCCTTCCATCGGTCTTGATAGTAAATGGCTGATGAGCTCATTCGAGTATAACGTCATAAGCTCAAGGTCTTGCACAAGAGACATAAACCTGAGTTGAAAATTTAGAAAAATCTCAGCTGACTGGGTTTTCAAAAAAGATGAAAAAAAAAAAACCAAGCATAAATATGAGAATCACTTAAGGTCATCTTAACTATTAATAACATTTTAAAGAATTTTTTATTCACAAAAACACCAAAGAAAAATATAAAGTACATGTATTCTTTTGGAAACTTTCTGGAATTACAGGATTTTCATTTATTTTGCAAGAATTTTAAGCACATTTATAATGGACATTTTTCTGGCTCCTCTGATATTAGTTTACATTTTCTCTTCTCTTTCTAAATATTCTGAAAAATATGATTTGAATTTTTGTAATGATGTAGTGCTTCTTATATTGAAAACAAGTACCCCAAGTCACTTATTGTAAATTTTTCCACAAATACAATAAATTCACATTCTTAATATCCTCTTCAACAAAATAACTTGATATTGGTAATAAAAATCTCAATAACTTTCTACAACTTAAAATTTTGTACAGACCACAAAGCAAACTAGAGCAAATATATTCCTACTATAAAAAAACCCCTCTGAATAGCTAATTTAAATCACACAATAATATTATGATGAAATATCTAATTTCTTCTGGTATCAATGATTGTAGTATCTTTGAATCAGCACAAGGAGAGTAAACTGAAACACAAGTTTTTCAAGTGTTGACCAATTACATTTTTATCACCTTTATAACTGGTAATACTTGACTAACCTGGTGTTTTTGCCCTGAGATTCAGTCCAATGTAGTTTGACGGTGTAAAACATTTAAAAATTTCATTTACAAATAAGGATCATAATGATCAAAGTTAATCGTTCTTCCTCATCTGATGAAAAAGGGGAAAGAGGTATATAAAATATTGCAATGTGCAAAATAAATTA
>NW_025917853.1:0-5394 GCF_019202785.1 Penaeus chinensis | reverse complement strand
ATGATCTATAATATACAGTATATACTGTAGAGGTTGACTTGTTTCTGTTATATAAGCAATTTATTTTCAAATACCCCCGACCGCAAAGTATTATTCGTTTTTCTCACAGGATGTGGAAAATCACATTTTTGTTTTTGTGTTTTTCTCTCACAGGATATATAAAAAGATAAATAATTACTGTAGTGGTTGACTTGTTTGTTGTTACATAGCAAGAATGTTTAAATGACCCTCAACAATAAGTATTATTTTGTTTTTCTCACTAGGATATATAAAATGTCATATATCTTGTCATATAATTTTTAATAACAATCTTATACATATACAATAATATGATGATTAATACATATATACAATTCTAAATTATTATATACTAAAGATACACTACATATTATAACAACTATTATTTATTACATTTTCCATATATTTGATTCAAAGACATGATTAGCTTTCGTTATAAATTCAATATTTGCTCGACAAACTGGACAATTTTTTACTGAAGACTTTACAACATTTACAAGCAGCGATATTTTGGGGGTTTTCTAATGGCATATATACATACACATGCGTTATTATGATACATACTTTGCAACTATAAATTTCAATATCGGTATTTGCTGTTTCGGGTAAAGTTTCTTGCAGATGTTTGGGTTTCCATATTCTCGCATTGGGTAAAGTTTCTTGAGATGTTTTGGTTTTCCATATTCTCGGCATTGGGTAAAGTTTCTGAGAATGTTTGGTGTTTCCATATTCTGGCATTGGGTAAGTTTCTTGAGATGATTGGTTTTCCATATTCTCGGCATTGGGTAATGTTTCTTGAAATGTTTGGTTTTCTTATTCTCGGCATCGGTATGTTTTCTTGAAATGTTTGGTTTTCCACATTCTCGGCATTGGGTAAGGTTTCTTGAGATGATTGGTTTTCCATATTCTCGGCATTGTAATGTTTCTTGACAATGTTTCGTTTTCCATAGTCTCGGCATTGGGTAATGTTTCTTGAGATGTTTTGGTTTTCCATATCCGGCATTGGGTAATGTTTCTTGAGATGTTTGGATTTTCCCCATATTCTCGCATTGGGTAATGTTGCTTGGATGTTTTGGTTTTCCGAAATTCTCGGCATTGGGTCTAGTTCCCTAAATCTATTTCCATCTGCCATATATGTGGCATTGGCACTTGGATAAATTCCTGTGACGTCAGGACTCTAGGATGTGAACCAGGATATGTACATTTGAAAACCAGGAGATACACTCTTTCCCTGCATTGTTTTATCTTCAGGAATGATTATATTTACTTTATAATATCATTAAAAATGATTCGACTCTAAATATGGCCAGCCAGTCTATCAATATGTTTCTTAAGAGTATTTTTAACATCATCTCTAGAATAGCCCATGGATAAAACACATTTGACCAATATCAATTCATCATTACATCCATACGTCAAATGATTCTTATAGGTTTTAATTTCTGATGATAATTGATCTTGAATGTTGTCAACAAATTCTTTTCCTTTCTCTAAAATGAGATATTACAATCTGGATACCATTTTAGCAGGTTCATTCCAAGGTATATCCTCTTTCTCCCAATTGGCGAATATGACCATTACAGTGAAAACAGTAAACAAGGACACTCAAAACCTCTATAATAAACGCCACTTCGGCTAGAGCTTGTGGTTTTTGATGAACTTCTTCCAGCCAGTTTTACGATCATTAAAGACTTGCTAGTCTCATTCTTCTGTCATGAGATTGTTTATAAGAAATATAATGTTTTCCAAGAGACCATAATGTTTCATGGGACCATCTATAGTGATTTACCTTCATTTGATGTTATATAAATCTCTATCTTTCAGTTTATTCGGCAATACAATAATTATATCAGGAATGATTTCTAAACATATCTCATCATCAGCCTCATCCGCCTCAACCCTTCTCATAAAAGGACAATATTTGGCGATACGTCGATGTTCATCTCTTATTATATCGCTTTTTGAAGTCTCCTATCTTTTAATGTTTACAATAGATACAATGAACATGGTCTTTTTTTTCTATATAATAAAAATCCATCAGCATCTAATTCTCTAGAGAAATATCCAATTCGATCGGCCAATCATAATATGTATCAAATCGATATTTCTCCATAACGTAATGTTTTAGTCGAAGAAAGCCTTACGTCTTTTTTTTTTAGGCAGTTTTACAAAACTCATCAATATTTCCAAAGGAATATAAAACTTTGCGCAAATAGAACATTCGGGGCTCTTTCCTTTTGGAATCTTTATAATATCATCTGTTGTTTTTTGAGTCCTGTTTAGTTCAATCATAAATCACAAAAAAAGCATTTTAATACAATTGTGAATAAAGAAGAATCCAGCTTTGGCCAATAGTGACTCGCTAAAGAGTAATCCTATATTTAGTATGTATTGTAATGTATACTTCAATTGTTTTTCCATGATAAAAATAATTACGGATTATCTCTTTTTCTTCATCTGTAAACGTAATGCATCATGGATATCACACACGGGCCAATTATCTAGTCAATATTATCACAATCTATGCGACCCATTACATCTTAAGCGAATGACTGAATCTATCGTCATGCGCGAAATTATATAGCAAATATATGAATTATCCTCAACATGAAGTAAAGTATCCTCTGATTGATTTATCCTCGCGTTATATTAATAATTAGTTAATCTCAACATGAAGTAGATGTATCTCTCTGAATGATTATCCTCGCGTTATAAATATTATATTAATTAATTAATCCTCACAAGAAGTAATATATCCTCTGATTTGAAAATACCTCGTGTTATATGATAATTACATATATATATATTACACTATATATTTCTTCAACAGGATCACAGGATCACAGGAATATAAAATAGATATTTCTGGTCTTTAGGAATAAACTTTGCTATCATGTATGTGATAAATATAGCGGTATTTCTCCCCAATACCCTCAATATCAAGTAATTATTATCAACAATATTATAATGTTTATTTTTTCTCTTACAGGATATGAAAAAATATTTTTCATTTTGTTTTTAGGGATAATTTTATTTTTTTAAAAAGTTTTTATTTTATTTTTTACAGGTATGAAAAATTGTCATAAAAATTTTTTTTTTTATTTTTTAGGAAAAATTTATAATATATATTTTTTTCCCCTAATTAAAAATAATATTTCAAAAAATTATTTAAAAAAGGACTTTATTATTATACACAACAAATTATTTTTTTCATTTTCCATAAAATTTGATTCATGACATGAAGCTTTCGTTATATATTAAAATTTTGCTCGACAAATAGGAAAAATTTTTTAATGAAGATTTCAACCCTATACAAGCAGCGATATGGGCTACATGGCATTTATAATACACATGCGTTATTTTGCATACATCTTTGCAACTATAAAAAATTTTAATATCGGGTTTTTCCCGTTTCGGGTAAAGTTTTTGAGATGTTTGGGTTTCCCTTTCTCGGCAAATTGGGGGAAAAAATTTTTAGAGATGATTGGTTTTTCCCTATTCTCGGCATTGGATGATTGGTTTTTAAAATTCTCGGCATTGGATGATTGGGTTTTTCCCTATTTCGGGATTGGATGATTGGTTTTCCATATTTTCGGAAATTTTCATATTTGGGTTTTTCCCTTTTCTTGGGATTGGATGATTTGGGTTTTTCCCTATTCTCGGCATTGGGAAATTTGGGTTGGTTTTCCAAATCTCGGCATTGGGTAAAAATTTTTAGAGGGTGCTTGGGTTTTTCCCTATTCTCGGCCCTTGGGTAAAGTTTTAGAGATGCTTGGTTTTTTTCCATATTTTTCGGCATTGGGTAAAGTTTCTAGAGATGCTTGGTTTTCCCTATTTTTGGGGATTGAGTTAAAAATTCCTAAATCTGGTTCTTCTATTCTGTGTGCATTATCCTCAAAAAGCCCCTAAAAATTTTTTTGAATGATATATCCTCCCGATTATTTAATTTTTTCGTTATATTTTATCTTTAACAGGGAAGTAATATATCCCCTGGGAAATTGATTTTCCTCAGCATTAATATTATTTTCGGTTTTATGTTTATCTTCAACTGAAGTATTTTTCCTTGAATTGTATATCCTCTATTTCGTTTTATGTTTAATATTCAATATTTAAGTAATTATCCCCTGAATTGAAAAATCCCCCAAACATTATTTTATTATTTTGTTATATGTTTATTCAAATGACAAGGGAAAAATATAATATAATATTTTTGGTCTTTTGGAATAAATTTGATGATCATATTTAATTTTAGCAGTTTTTTTTTCCCCCTAAAAATCAAAATTTAAGTAACTTTAAAAATCAAGATTTCCAAAAGTTGATTTTTTTCTCTTTTCAGGATAGGAAAATAATATAAAACCGCCATTGGGAATAGCCAATTTTATTAATAGAATATTTTAAATAGTACCTGTTTTTTTTTCTCTTGATTAAAAAAATTGCATCTCGAAACCCATTGTATATAAAAAAACAAATAAATTTCATATTTTATAAATAAAATTTTATATATTTTCTCCAAAATAATATTTATATATATATTTTAAAATATATTATATTTTCTTATATTTTATATAAAATATTAAATTTGATTCAGGGCATGATAGGGTTTTATGTATGTGTGATCCTTTTTTGTCCAGGGGAAAATTAGATAATTTGGGAAAAGTCCCATAACAAAATAAACCCTAGTCCACACGGAATATTTTCCATATGTGGGGCTATTGTCCCATTATCCCCTTTCATATATAATATTTAAACTCGGTTTCTCTGTTTTGGGTTTAAGTTTCTTGAGATGTAAGGGTTTCCCTATTTTTCCCGTATTGGGTTTAAGTTTTTTTTGAAGTAAAGGGGTTTTCCCTATTTTTTTCCGTGTTTTTTACAATGGAGATGGAGACTCCCCTTTTGAATAAAAGCGATTGAATTTTTAGCATTTAAACCCCTCTCATTTTTTAGACGTGTTAAAGATAAATTGGTGGGATAGAATTTTTTTATTTACTTTATTAATATCATTAATAAATTGGGGTTTTATCCTTAAGTATGGCCAAACCAGTCTCATCAATTGTTTCTTTAAAAGTATTTTTAACCTTAAACTCTGAATAGCCCATGGATATTACACCTTTGCAAAGTCTAAAATTTAAACATTATATCCAAAAATATCCCAAATTTATTTTTTATTTGCTTAATCTTTTGATGTTTAAATTTATCTTGAATTTGTTTAAAAAATTCTATTCCCTTTTTTTAAAAGGAGATAGTTACAATTTGGATACCATTTAGCCTGTTTTTTTCCAAAGGGATATCCTCTTTCTCCCAATTGTGAAAAATTTCCATAAAAGTTTAAGCATTGGGAAAATGGTCACTCACACCTTTATAATAAAAAACCAGCTT
>NW_025917852.1:0-5362 GCF_019202785.1 Penaeus chinensis | reverse complement strand
TGATAATAAATGCAACCAACGACTAGAATATTGAAAACAACAACGTTGACACACTTTATACAATAAACCATTCCATGATGCTGTTGATTTCGCTCGTAACTCTACTGAGTCATCAAGTATGAACTAGACTTAGGAGTTTAATTAAAAATCTCACTTGAAATAGTTCTGCCAATTGGCATGAATTGTAATCTGGGGTAATGAAAATGTTTGTTGGCCGACTATCTTGTTGCCTTTATGAATCACATCACACATTTCACCTTTTTCGCTTATGTGCAAATTCTTGTACAACTGGTGACTGAATGCAATTCCCCTCGGTAGCCTTGTCTACTATGGCGATGCGATGTGTATTGGATCTTGGCTTCATTCGCTTATCCTCTTGCGGTCTCTCTTTCTCTCTCTCACTCTCTCTCGTTCGAAATCTC
Source organism: Penaeus chinensis (assembly GCF_019202785.1). NCBI lineage: Eukaryota > Metazoa > Arthropoda > Malacostraca > Decapoda > Penaeidae > Penaeus > Penaeus chinensis. The sequence goes on along the minus strand of NW_025917852.1, from coordinate 4,940 downwards.
TCTCTCCTCTCTCTCTCTCCGTCACATCTCTCGTCTCTCTCTTTCTCAGTCACCCTCCCATTCTCTCATCTCTGTCATCTCTCTCTCTCTCTCCATCGTCCTCGCCGCTAATGGCCATTAACTGTTTGACGCGGCAGATAATTTAAATTAATCCTCTCTCTGTCATCTATTTATCATAATGTTTTCTGACAAAAATCATATAAAACGGGATTGATCATATTTTTCAAGCAGACAATATAGTGAGGCTTAAAAACACAATTACTGTCATTGCTAAACCTTAGTACTTGTAGCATCAACCTTGACAACAGGTGCTTAAGCGATTCGTTTGGTAAAATAAGGAAGTACTACCCTCGAAACGAAACGGTTTTGGTAGCATTACTGTGGCGTTCAAGTATTTTCGAGTTTTATATTGTTTTAAACACATTTACATGAACTAGTATTTATAAAAGTCTTATATTTATTTTGATATAGGACATTCATCCTTTTTATAAAGCTTGCTTATTATGTATTCTGCGACTATTAAAACTCCACATGGCGAAAAAAACATTATCTGTGTTTGTAAACAATGAAGCGTCCGTCTGCTAGGCGTACCACTTCGTGGGACTTGCGTTTGTGTGCCACATCAAGAATACCAATGTGGTAATTTTTTTCCTTGTCAGAAGCGTCCACCGGGTTTTAAACCGACCTGCGCTGGGAGATTAAAAGCACATATACGCTCGCCCACATGAGTTTGGTTTATTGTATTTACAAATAATGGCTACGCAGGTACTTAGTCACCAAGATGTACAAATTATTTATTACCACCTGATTACTATTTTCCCTTCACACACACCACACACACACACACACGCGCGCGCGCGCGCGCGCATAGATATTATTTAACTTAAATTAGATTAGTATTGTTAAATAATATTGTAGTCATAAAAGGTCAACAAACAATATAAGATCATCGATATAATACCAACAAGAAAAATCCCGAAAACAAAGGAAAGGGGAAAGGTTTCCTAAATGACTCCCTTGGTAACTCAGTATTTATGGAGCCAACCACAGTGAAAAAATCAACAAATACTATAACAGTGAACATTAAATATTTCCGCGGGTTCTAATGGATGCAGCTTTTATTCTATCGCTCAGACTGAAGGTTTTAATTTTCCTTAATTCTTGTTCGTCTCCTCTTACTCAGAGTTTGGGGGGCTAAAATGGGGGGAATGGACGATAAGAGGGGATAATTAGAGGGGGGGGGGGGGGGGATCTGCAAAGGTTAAAGGTCGCACGTGTCAGCCTCCTTGCCCAAGCTCAATTTAGCTCTCCACCAATTGCCCTGTGTTTCAGTCACAATCCCCAAATCCACTGCTCGTAGTTGCCGTGCCTTGGGCCTTCAGCCTCGCATCAACAAATTTGCATGGTCTCTTTTCCTGTTTCTTTCTTTCTTCACCCCCTTCTTCTGTTCCTTACCGAAATCATTAACATCAATTTTACCATTGCGCACAATAACTTTTACCATAATGCTATTTGACCTTTGATATCCAGCACATTTGTTTTACCAAGACATCACCTTACGAACCAAAAAAACTTCCCTGGAGGCTTCCCACCCAAGCCCCACCCTACTGGTCTTTTTTGAAGACGCCGCTAATGAATCTTAAGGTGAATGACGCGGCAGTACTATTTAATAAATAAAATAATTTTGTATGTAATGTTTGCTTGGATCTTACTACGTCCCGCTCGGTTAATCCAGCATTGAGAATGTTCATTATAAATAATAAGAGCATATAGCAACATGTCAAACAGTATAGCCTGATGTCGTGCAAATTCCAGGGTTAAATTTCGCTAATATTCCATGTTACACAACAAAAGTGGAAACAACAACAGCGAAGAACGGTTGTTAGTGTCAGGTACGGCCCCGTTATGTTATGATGACTGGAAATCAGTGTTCTATGGGGGTAAGTAGAATTAAAAAATGGCTTCCTTTAATAGACATAGTATAAGAGGGACTTACCCTCGCGTAAAGGTGAACGAGGTTTTGAACTACAACTTAGGCCAATACTTAATCAAATACTTAATTCAATTTGACAATCAAAGGCTTTTTCCGGTTTCACAAGTGTTCATCTCGTTACTGGCAATGTAATTGTTGTGTGTGTGGTGTGTGGTGTGTGGTGTCTTGGTGTGTGTGTGTGTGTGTGTGTGTGTGTGTGTGTTTATATTTACATAATTTGCCACACAACATAGATGTGTAATATATGCATATATATATATTTAATAATATTATATATTATATATATAATATGTAATATATACATATATATTTATTTGTATATATGTAATATACATATATATATTTAATGTGTATAAATGTATATATATATATAATGTAAGAATAATATATGTTTTGGTGTGTTTTGTGTATGTTTATACATATATAAATATATATATATACATATATGTAATATAATATAAATGTAGATATTAGGAGAATTAATATGAATATACTTATATATTATTTATAAACAATATTAAATTATACCGTATAGCTGTAAGGCATCAAATAATACGAAAGAATTTTGTAAAACCACAATAAAATCAAAACTTGCATCTCAAATCATCTGGGTAGTTCCGAACCGAACTGGGCATCCAAAATGGGGGGGGGGGGAGGGGGGTTTGGTTTGCGAAGTTTCTAGCTTCGCCCTGGGCCTTCTAAAATGGCCCGGCCCGCCAAATGGCCAAACCACACTTTCGCAATCAGGAAGAACGCAGAAGACTCAGATCACCCATACATCGCCAACCTCTCACAGATCATAGCAAGCACTCCATGTCACCAGCAGCTCCTGCTCATGGAAAGCAAACTCACACCACCCCATAAACAACTCTCAGCAACAACGAAAGCTCGACACCACTGTTAAGCTTCTAAAAACCCTACCTTTGACCTTAAACGTAGTGCCCATAGGTCTGTGTGTGGATTTTATTTCAATGTCTTTCGTTTCCGTTTTTTTGTTATTTTTTCATCTTTACATTTCTCGTTTTAACAATATACTTTTGTTCCTTTTGGACTAGTTATTTAAACTTATGTTTAACTATTAGTGTTGTTCAAGCTATTGATATCTTAGTTTTATGTTTGTTAAATTTGTTTAATTTTCAGTTTTAAAGCTTGTAAAGTCCCATTTTTTTATGTTTTTTCAAGCTTTTTTAGTTTGACAAGCTTTTTTTGCTTATTTTAATTTTTATGTTGTACTTCACCGTTTTAATTACTCGTATATATCAATTTGTTGAAAGCCCATTTTATAATATTTGTGTTGTAATTTGTGAATGTAGACATTCGATTTTTCCTCCAAATAGATTGGCTTGAGAATGGATGTTATGTGAAGTAATCTGAAACTTTGCCTAAAAAAATATGAGTATTCACTATTCTTAATATGACTAGCGCTTCAAACGCAATGAACCTTCACACCACGCACGCACACATACACACACACATAAACACACACAACACACACACACACACACCACACACACCACACACAACTGTGTGTGTATGTGTGCAAATAAAAGCATGAATGGAAGAACAAGACAACACACGCATATGCCGAGGCCATTCCGCTGCAATGCCTCTTCATGGCAATGCAGCGAACAGAACTTTCTGTTCTTTTCCTTTTGCTGTTTTATACACTTGTTTTAGCATAAATCTTGCACTACCTGTGTAGTGTTTGCAAAGAAGCAGCTTTGAAAGCAGCCTAAAAAGTATGCACGCTCACGCACATGAAGAGCCCTGTATTCACTCCTATTACTCAGGCAAAACCACACCAATGAAACCGACAATTACCTCGTAACCGATGTTACGCGGTGTTTCCGAGGGTCAAAACAGCCCTGATTTACTGCCATAGAGCACTCTGTGTAGAAGGACCAATGATTCTCGCCTGCCTTTAGTTGACTGTGGTGGCATTAACAAACTACGTTATGGGAAACACAATTTATTTACTTAAACTTCTGTGTCGTAGGAATGAAAAGGATGGTTTTATTGTGCTGGTTTACTTTTAGTCTTTAAAGGAATGGTGAGTCCATAGAAAAGGGCATGTTGTGGTTGTTGTTTACTATTATTAATATTATTATTATTATTATTACTGTTACTATCCTTTACTTTTCGGGCGGTTTTGATTGGGTTGGCATGAGGTTCCTCCAGTATAAATTGAATGTTCCATTTTCAGTAAGAGGTTGTTTGCAACAATCACAGACATGCTTGCACAACACTAACGGTCACATTCATGAAAAGAGGGTTAAAAATAGTTTCATCTGCGGTCTTATAATATTTCTATGTCAGATCACTGTCGGAGCAAGACCAGAGCCTCGAACAACTCTAAGCCCTAGAAAATAATAATATTGAAGCTAATATATATTTATTCTAACATTCCTTTTCTCTATAACGATCTATCTCATATATATCAAATAACTTATATTATGTGGAATATATATTAAATATATATATATCATAGTATATATAATATATATATATATACTATATATAGATTAAAAGTCAGCCATCCAGTACAACTGCAGGTCTTAGACTTTCTATCAGTTCGAATAATTGAAAGTATTTGAACTACAAACCTTGCCCCTCCTAGTGAATCGACAATCCAGTGTACTACCACTATCCCACCCCACGAAGTATTTGTGTATATATAGTATATTTAATTACAATAGTTTACCAAAAATAACAGTAACATTTACATTGATAATTATAATGATGATACAGATAATATCACTAATAATAATAACAACAAAGATAAACAAAAACAATAATACCAGTATAATAAAAATACCGAATGATATGTCAATTTCTATCAAGTATCATAATATTAAGAAAAAGATGAAAAGAAGAAAATACATCTAACCTAACATAACATAATGATAATATAGTAGTAATCATGAAAATAACGATAGAAGTAATAATA
>NW_025917851.1:0-5326 GCF_019202785.1 Penaeus chinensis | reverse complement strand
TTTATACTCTACATACACTTTCACACTCTACATACGTATTATACACACTATATATACACATTCACACTTTACATGCACATTATACACACTATATATACACATTCACACTCTACGTACACATTTCACACTACACACATTCACAGTACATACAGATTCATGCTCTATACACACTACACACACATTCACATTCTACCGACACATTCACACTCTATCTAGGCAACGGAAAATGCACCTGAGCCATTGCAAGATGTTGATTACACGCAACTGCACATGCAATCCCCTTCTCTCGTCGCGTCGCTGGAGTTTGCGTAGCGTGTGATTTGCAAGCGAAAAAAGAAGATAAAGAACAAGAAGAAGAATGAGGAGAAGAAGTAAAAAAGATGATGTACAGGGCCATCTTTACATGGTTGAGCGGTCGAGATGGGGAAGGAGGAGTCGGAAGCATCGCTAAGGAGAGGGCGGTGTGATTCTCGCCTTCCGTGTTGTCTTCGTTGTTTGAGCTTCTTCTTCGACTTCTGTTCCCCCTCCTTCCGCTTGTGACTCTTCTTCTTCTTTTCCGGCTTCTCCTCAATTCTCCCCCTCCTCGTCTTCCTCCTCTTTCTCTTCTTCCTCCTCTTCCTCCTCCTCCTCCTCCTCTTCCTCTTCCTTCTCCTCCTCCTCCTCCTCCTCCTCCTCCTTCCTCCTCTCCTCCTCCTCCTCCTCCTCCCTCCTCCTCCTCCTCCTCCTCCTCCTCCTCCCCAACGATGATCACTTACGTAATGTTATCAATCTTAGGGAGAGAGAGGGGAAGAGAGGAGAGAGAGAGAGAGAAGAGAGAGAGAGGAGAGAGAGAGAGAGAGAGGAGAGAGAGAGAGAGAGAGAGAGAGAATGAGGCAGGGAGGGAAAAAGAGAGCGAGGGGGTGAAGGGGAGGGAGGGAGAGAGATGGAGGGAAGCAAGGAGGGAAGGGGGGAAGAGAGGGAGGGAGAGAACAGGTGTCCATGCCAAAACTGGCCCTAACTAAGTCGTGGCAAAGAGGCCTAATTAAGTCATGTTCTCGTCGTGTTTGTAATTATTATTCTGTTTTCATCATCGTTAATCTTCGTCAGTTTTCGGCTCGGCTTTTCATTATTATTACTGTGCTATCATCGCCATTATTTTCGTGAGTTTTTAAAAATTATTTTTGATGATAATAGCAGTCCTAAAATTGATGATATGTACAGTTCTTATTGATAGGAGCAGTTGTAATAGTAGTATTTGTTATTGTTGTTGCAATAATAGAGTAATAGTAGTAGAAGTAGTAGTAGTTGTAGTTATAGTAGTAGTAATAGTAGTAGTTGCCTTATATTAGTAGTAGTAGTTGTTGTAGTTGTAGTTGTTGTAGTAGTAGTAATAGTAGTAGTAGTGATAGTGGTAGTAGTAGTAGTAGTAGTAGTAGTAGTAGTAGTAAATTACCGTTATAACATTATGATCATTTTTTCATAGTCAATGTCTCTTGTGTATTTTATCTCCCATATCGCCGCAATTGCAACAAAAGACTGATAACTAACGGATCAGTATTCGTCGGAGCTACGTTGTCGTCCCAGTGTGCAAGAAGTAGTCCGCGGTGCAACCTTCTGCAATAGCGAGCGGCGATGGCTGCGGGCGTGGGCGGGGTCGTCGGGCGGGCGGGGTCATGATGGGGGGGGGGAGGGAGGGAAGGAGGGATGAAGGAAAGAAGGAAGGAAGGTAGGGAGTGAGGGAAAGAAGGAAGGGAGGGATGGATGAGGGAAAGAAGGTATGAAGGAAGGGAGGGAGGGAAGGATGAGGGAATGAAAGAAGGAAGTGAGGGAGCAGGAGGGCGGAAAGGAGGGGGTGACGAGAGGGAGAGATGAAGTGGATGGAAGGAGGAGGAAGAGAGAGGGAAGAGAGAGAGAAGAGAGAGAAAAGAAAGAGAGAAGAGAGAGAGACGAGACGAGACGAGACGAGACGAGACAGAGAGACAGAGAATGAAAGAAAGAAATAGAGAGAGAGAGAGAGAGAGAGAGAGAGAGAGAGAGAGAGAGAGAGAGAGAGAGAGAGAGAGAGAGAGAGAGAGAGAAAAGTTCGGTGAGAGTAGGATTCAAGTTGAGGAGGGGGGGAGGGAGGTGGGGGGGAAGGTGGGAGTTCGGAGGGGGGGAGCCTCCTCGAGGGCCTTTGACCATGTAAGGAATTTGGGGCAGAGAGTAATACAGAAAAGACTATTGAGCGGAGGACGAGACCTTGATTTATTTTATTATTTATTTTTTACTGGTTATTTAGTTACATTATCAATAACTGAATGTTAGATTGGGAGAGATTATGTGCCTTTGACGTTGATATCCATTCGGTAGCTAACGGAACAGGTTCTAGTTTATTCATTTATTTACTAATTTGATAGTTTTTTTGGTGTTATTTTCCATAAATAATGGGGTTGTTAGATTAGGAGAGATTATATGCGTTTGTCGTCGATGTCCATTCGTTCGGGTAACGGAACGAATTCTTGTTGGTGTGTGGGTATGGACACGGCGCCTGTGACGTAAGGGCGTAGAGGGTTTAGTGCCCAGGAAGGGATCATAGCTCCCATTGCCCAATCCCTCTTCTTCCTTCTCTTTCCTCTTCCTCTACTTCTTCGCTTTTCTCTTTTAGCGCTCCCTCTCTTCTTCTGACTCTTTTTTTTATCGTTTTCTTTTCTCATCCCTTCTGCCTCTCCTCCTTTGCCTTTTTATCTATTATTTTTGTCTCTCATACCCTCCTTCTTTTCCTCCTCCCCTCCTCCTCCTCCTCCCCTCGTTTCTCCCTTCCCGTTCCCTTTCTCTTTCCCTTTCCCTTTCCCAATTCTCCCCCTTTCCTTTTCCCTTTCCCCATTCTCCCCCTTTACCTTTCCCCATTCTCCTTCCTCTTCCTTCCCCCTCCCCCACCCCCTCCCCTTCTCCTTTTCCTCCTCCCTTCTCCTCCCCCCTTCCTCCTTCTCGCCTTCATCCCTATCTCCTCCCTCCTCCCCTTCTCCCTCTACCCTCCTCCTTCCCTCCTCCACCCTCCTTCTTCCCTCCTCCCCCGCTTCTTTCCTTCCTCCTCCTCCTCCTCCCCTCCTCACCCTCTTCCTACTCCTCCCTCTCCCTTTCCTCCCTCCCTCCACCCGATACCCATCCGTCCATCTCATTTGCATGGAGACACGCAGGCACAAGCAAGAGACCGACAGACTTAGAATGAGGCGCTTACCGGTGCTCTGCTGACCTTAAGACTGCCTGTCCCTTGCAAGCGTCCTTTATACTCCTTGATCTCTGATGACCAAGGTGGGTAGAGGCAGGATGACCTAAGCAAGCCAGGTGAAGCGGTTGCAGGTGGGGTGAGGGTGGGGGGAAGGTAAGGGAGTGGGTGGGTGGGTAGCTAAGGAGGAGGAGGATGGGGAAGGAGGAGGAGGATGGGGTGGAGGAGGGGGGTTGGTATGAGTTAGATGAATATGCTTTGATTGTCGGACTTTCCCTCTGTGTGTATGTGTGTGTGTGTGTGTGTGTGTGTGTGTGCGTTTGTGTTTGTGTTTGTGTTTGTGTTTGTATTTGCGCGCGCGTGTGTGTGTGTGTGTGTGTGTGTGTGTGTGTGTGTGTGTGTGTGTGTGTGTGTGTGTGTGTGTGTGTGTGTGTGTGTGTTGCCGCTATCATATGTGCAACGCAGCACGCCCGGCATAACAGCGTCATTGGAAAAACGGCGCAGTGACCCCGGCAGTTCCCAGCCTCCAGGTCTTGCATAGTCCGGGAAGGAATTTCCTGCCGGGCATAGATACACACACACGTATATGCAGGCACACACACACGCGCACACACACACGAGCACACACACACACACACACACACACACACACACACACACACACACACACACACACACACACACACACACACACACGCGCGCGCGCGCGCGCGCGCACACACACACACACACACACACACACACACACACACACACACACACACACACACACACACACACACACACACACACATACAACGTTATTAAAGAGGAAAAAAAGAATAAAAGAAAAAATAGAAAGTGGGACGTAGAGGAAGAACAGAAAGAACAGTAGATGAAGCGAGTAAGAATGAAGATGAGAAACGAAGAAGGAAAAGATAGTGAAGAGGCGAAGAAAGAAAAGAGGGAGAAGAAACGCGAAGGAAAATAGGGAGAAGAGACGGAGAAGTAAAAGAGGGAGAAGAGACGAAGAAGGAAAAGAGGGAGAAGAGACGAAGAAGGAAAAGAGGGAGAAGAAACGAAGAAATAAAAGAGGGAGAAGAGACGGAGAGGCGAAGAAAGAAATGAGAGAGGAGACGGATAAGGAAAAGAGGGAGAAGAGACGAAGAAGGAAAATAGACGGAGACGGGAGAGAGAGCGCAACAGATTGGTTAATTTCACGGCCATCGCTGTCGAGTGCATCGTCACCTTGGGGAACAAAATACCTTACATAGCTGTTTCTTTATCGTGACGTCGAGATGGTTATCTCTTTCTCTCCCTCTCATTTCTGGCCCTTTTGTCTTTTTTTATCTTTTTTTATCTCTCTTCATCTGCTTCTTTCGTTCTGCTTGTTTGTCTTTTTGTGTTTTGTTTGTATATCTCTCTCTCTCTATTTATCTCTGTCTGACTCTCTCTCTCTCTCTCTCTCTCTCTCTCTCTCTCTCTCTCTCTCTCTCTCTCTCTCTCTCTCTCTCTCTCTCTCTCTCTCCCTCTCCCTCTCCCTCTCCCTCTATCCCTCCAACCCTCCCTTCCTTTCTCCCTCCCTTCCTTTCTCCCTCCCTCCCTCCCTCTCCCTCTCTCTCTCTCTCTCTCTCTCTCTCTCTCTCTCTCTCTCTCCTCTCTCTCTTCCCCTCTCTCTCTCTCTCTCTCTCTTTCCTCTTTTCTATTTCTCTCTTCCCTCCCTCGCTCCTTCGCTCCCTCCCCCTTCCCTTTTCCTTCCCTCCTCCTCCCTCCCTCCCCCTCCTCCCTCCCTCCCTCCCTCCCTCCCTCCCTCCCCCCCTCCTTCCCTCCCTCCCCCCTCCCTCCCTCCCTCCCTCCCCCTCCCAAACCTCCTTTCCCCCTCTTCCCCCCCCCCCCCCCACCCTCTTTTCCCTGGTGAAACAACAACAGTTAAAAACTCGTAAAGGACACGTAGAGAACACGGTAGCTCACGTCGGGTTCGCGTCCGAGGCAAGCCAACGAGTTTCAGGTTTCGTTTATACGTTTCGACCAATTTAATTTTATAAAGGTGAGTTTGGATTTTCCCCAACAGGTTTTTTCTATTTGGTGAGGATATACAGGGTTTTATATATGTTTTGAGGAGGTTTTACTTTTATTTTTTTATTTTCTTCTGTTTGGGTTTTT
>NW_025917850.1:0-5169 GCF_019202785.1 Penaeus chinensis | reverse complement strand
TTTTTTTCCCAAATTTTTTCCCAAAATTTAAATGTTGTGTGTTAAATAATATATTTTAAAATTAAATTTATAAAAATGTGTAAAAAATTCCCCATAATATATATAAATAAAAATTTTTAAATACAAAAATTAAACCCACACTTAAAAACACACACAAAAAAACAAAACACACAAAACACACCCAAAACCACACAAAACACCCCCAAACACAACACCCCACCACACATAACACACAACACAAAACACACACAAAAACCCCAAAACCAAACACACACCCCACAAAAACAAAAAACCCCCACACAAAACACACACACATATATTATTTTATAAAAAAACATGGGGGTTTTTGGTTGTGTGAAATGTGGGGAAATATTTTAAAAAGTTGTGTGGGTTTTTATATATAATTATATTTTATTATAAAAATACATAAAAAATATAGCTGAAATATCACAAAAATTAAAAAATTATTTTTAATATTATATAAAAAAATTTTAAAAAATTATAAAATTAAAATTTTTAAAAATATGTTTTTGGGTGGGAAAATTATAATATATATTAAAATAAAAATATACAAAAATTAATATAAAACCCTGAAATTATGCCCATATATAAAAATAAAAATATATTTTAAAAAAATAAAAAAATTATTTTATTTTTGAAAATATTTAAAATATAATAAAATAAAAAAATTTTAATAAAATTATAAAGTATGAAAATTTTAAAAAAAAAATTAAAAAATACCCCTTTCCGTGTAGATAAGGAAAGAGAAAAAAAACCCCCACAAAAAAAAGGGAAAAAAAGTTTAGTTTTTATTAAAAAAAAAAAAATTCCCCCTGGTTTTTCCTTCAGAAACGGGAAAAAAGGAATAAAGGGGTGGATTTCAAAAACTGTTAGTCTCTTTTTCAAAAAAATTTTAATTTTGGTGAAATTTTTTGGTTTTTTCCTCCAAATATAGTATTTTACTTTTTTTGTATATTAAGTTTTGGTAATATTATTATTATATAATATATAAACTTTCATATATATATTTACATAATAAAATGCATATTTTATATATATAGTATAGAAAATAGATAGAAAATTTTGATAAGAAAAGATATACGGGGCCAAAAATTTTTTATATAAAAAATTGGTTTTGTTATAAAATAATAATATATATATATATTAAAATATGGGGTGGGGGTTTTTTTGTGTGTGTGGTGTGGGGTTGGGTGCGTGTTTTGTTGTGTAGGGTGTATAATTATGGGGGTTTTGTGTTTAATATTTTTATAAAAATATATAAAATATTCATATATATAAAATATTAAAAACTTTCCCTTTATAATACAAATATATTATAATTTATTAAAAAATTTTTTTTATTTTAATTAATTTTAATTATAAAAATTGTGAAAAAGGGAAATGAAAGAAAAATGAAAAATCATCCAATAAAAGGGGAGTTTAAAATATATAAAATATTTTAAAAATTTTTATATTTTAATATATAATATATAATATATATAAAATTATACATATATAATTATATATATTATATAAAAATTATTTTATAAAAATAATACTTTTAAAATATATATGCAGGGTAAAAAATTTAAAAAAATATAGATGGGGAAATTTGAAAAATAACAGATATATATTGATATAAATACTTTACATAAAAAAAATAAAAGGAAAAGATATATATATTTTAAAATAATTTTATCCCCTTTGATAGATGATGGGACAGAAAAGGTAAATAAATAGATAGACAGATTCTTTATTAAATAAAAAATACAAAATATAAAATTAAAATTTTAAAATAGTTTTTTTTTTTTTTTTATATTTTATATCCCCAACAAAAACACACACAAAACCCCACACACACAAAACATAAATATTTTAAAATATTAAAAATATTTTAATTTTAATAAAAAATTATATAGTATAAATATATTATAAAAGATAAAATAAAATATTACATATTTATAAAAATTTTAAAAATAGAGAGAAGAGAGAGAAAAAGGTTTAAAATAAATTTTAAAAATAGATGTAAATTGAAAATAAAAAATACTTACATACACCACATATAAAAATAATATAAAATAATTAAAAATCTAAAACACATTTTGCATAGATAAAAATAGAAAGAAAAAAATAGAATAAAAATAAAATAAGAAAATTAAAACAGAAAAATTTTAAGGGATTTTAAAACCCATTACTAAAAAAAATACTTTTATATATATAAAAAATATATATAATTTTAATATAAATTTTTGGGGTGTGTGTGTAAATAATATAAAATATAAAAAATGCAAAAAAGGGGGAATTTTAGATAAAAAAGAAAAATGGGAAAGGTAGATAAATAGACAGAAAATTAAAATTAATAAACATGAAAACATAATAAATATCCCCAAAATAAAAATCCTATATTAATATATATAAAATATTTAAATATATAAATAACAAAAAAAAAAACATTTAAATAATAATAAAAATAATAATATTTTTGGGGATTATATAATATTTTAAAATAATATATATTTTTAATATATTTATCTTCCAAACTTTTTTGCCCCAAATCTAAATCAAATTATCCCCTATAAAATACCCCAAAAAAAATTTTTTTGGCCTTGAAAACTTAAAAAATTTTTTTTTTCGAAATCCCCCGGTTTTTACCCCCAGAAAAAACAATGTGCGTTTTAGTTTTTTTCCAAAACCAACCCCTCTCCTCCCCTCTCCCCGATCCCCAATCTCTCTCTTCTCTCCCCTTTCCCTCACACCCCCCCTCTCTCCCCCCCTCCCCTTCCCTCGCTCTCTTTTCCCCCCAATCCCATCCCCTCTCCCCCCCTTTTTTTCTTTCCCTCTCTCCCTCAAATCCTTCCTCTCACCCCTTCCCCAATTTCCCCCTCTTCAATCTCCCCTCCTTTTTTCCCCTCCCCCTTCCTCTCCCTTCCCCTTCTCTCTCTCCCCCTTTCCCCCCCCCCCCCTTTTCTCTCTTCTCTCCCCCCTCCCCCCTCTCCCCCATCTCTCTCTTCCTCCCCTCTCTCTCCCCTCTCCCCATAAACTCCCTCCATTTTTCCTCTCTCCCCCTCTCCCCCCCCTTTTTCCCCCCCCCTCTTCTCTCCTTTCCTGCTTTCTATCATCCTATTTAAACCCCCTATACCTACCTCTCCCCCAAACCCAAAAAGATTAAACCTCCCGGCTCCCCCCCGGGGAAGCCTCCCCAAGGCGCCCCTGGGGGGTTTTTCCGGAGCCAAAACCCCCCGGGGCCCAAACGCCAAATTCCACTGCAACGAGAACATAAAAAAAACTTGGGAAATACTTTCGAAGGGGGGCCCCAATTTGGCCTTTGCAAAACCCGGGGTCGGGGTTTCCCCAGCCCGGGGGCCAAAAAGTGCCTCGGGGGAGGATCGAGGGGAAAGGGGGGGGGGGGAGGGGGGGGGGGGGGGGGGGGGGGGGGTGGGGGGGGGGGGGGGGAAAAGGGGGGAAAAAAAGGGGGGAAAGGTTGGGGGGGGGGGGAAAAAAAGGGAAAAAAAGGGGGGAAGGGGGAAGTGTGGGGGGCCCCTACACTTCACTTTTTTTTTTTTTTATTTTTTTTTTTTTTTTTTTCTTGGTATTCCCGTTTTTCCTTGTTCTTTTTTTTTACCCCTTAAATTTTCCCTTTTTTTCCTTTTTTCCCTCTATTCCCCTTTTTTTTATTCGTTTTTTTTTTTTTCCCTTCTCCAAATTTTTTTTTTCTTTTTTCTTTTTTTTTTCCAATCTTGTTTTTTTCTTTTCTTTTCCCCTCTTCGCCCTTCCCATAAAAATTTATTAAATTTTTCTTTTTCTCCGTTCCCCTTTTTATATTGAATTCTTCCTTTTAATACCCCCCTCCCCTTTTTTTTTCCTTTTTCTTTTCCCCTTTTTTTTCTTTTTCTTCTTCACCCTCCCCCTCTTCTCCTTTTCTTTATATCTTCTTTCGCCCCTTTTTTTTGCTTTTTTCTACTTTTCTGTCTTCGCTTTCTTTTTTTTTCTTCCCCCTTCTTTTTTTCCCTTTTTTAATTTTATTCCCATTTTTTATTTTTCTTTCCCCCCTCTACCCTTCCTTTATCTCCCCTCTTTATACCCTTTCCCAAAACTTTTTTCTTTCTTTCTTTGTTTTTTTTTCCACTTATTTTGTTTTTTTTAAATTTTTTAAAATCTTCTTTCCTTTTTTTTCTTTTTTCCCTTTGGGTTCGTCCCCGCACATTTTTTTTATCATTTTTTACAATTACTGATTCCTTTTTTCGCTATCTTTTCCCCCAATTCTTTTAAAAGAATTTTTAAATTAGTAAGAAATTTTAATTTTAAAGAAAAAAAAATTTAAAAATTTTTAAATTTGCCTTTAAGACAAAAAATTTGCGTTTTGATAATAAACTGTACTGAACTTTTTTAAAAAAATCCCCGTGTATCTTTTTGGGCCCTGCCTGTGTTTTTTTTTTTTGGGTCCCGCGCTTTTGAGTCTACCCGAAATGCCAATGGGGTTTGGGGAATAGAAATCAAGTGAAAAAGACTAGTCCCCTTTTGGGGTGTAAATGTTGGGGGGTATTTTGGGGTTGGGGGTTGGGGCTTTTTTCCCATTTACAACCCCCATCTATACACAAAAAATTTCCATGAATGTACATACAACCCCAAGCAAACACATACACAAACACACAAAACCCCAACAAAACACACACAAACACACAAAAACAAAAAACCCCAAAAAAGAAAAAAACCACACACACACACACCCCCACACACAAAACATAAAAAAACCCAACCCCAAAAACACAAAACACACAACAAAAATTTTAAACCCAAACCCCAACACACAAAAACCAAACAAAAAAATCAAAACATTTAAACAAACCCAAATTTAAAAGCACTTAAAACACTTCCCAAACCACCCCAAAAAAAAAAACACACAAACACTTAAAACCCCCAAAAAATTTTAAACACTTAACACACCACAAAAAAAAAACCAAACCCCAAAAAAAACACAAATTTAAAGCATTTAAAAACACTTACACACAAACACAAAAAAAACCCAACAAAAAACCCACTTCAAAAACCCAAAAATTTTTTAAACACTTACAGACTCACAAAAAAAACCCAAAACAAAAAAACACCAAACTTAAAATTTAAAAACATTTTACAACCACACACCCCCTTTTAACCTAAAAAACCCCTACT
>NW_025917849.1:0-2500 GCF_019202785.1 Penaeus chinensis | reverse complement strand
GTGCGAGTGGTGTGTGTGTGTGTGTGTGTGTGTGGGCGTGTGTGCCTCGTGCGTGTGTGTGTGTGTTATAAACGTACATGTGTGTAAATAATAAAATATATTTATATACATACAAATTTGTTGTGTGATATATATGTTTATAAAATACTTTTTTTTTACCATATAAACACACATTTACACCACCCCCCACACACAACACACACACACACACAACAAAACCCCACACACACACTCCCCCAACATATATACATACATACATAACAAAACGTACAAAATACACATTCCTATAAATAAAAAATAAAATATTTTTATTTTATTTTATAAAAAAAAAAAAAAAAAAAAAAAAAAAAAAAAAACAAAAAAAAAAAAAAAAAAAAAAAAAAAAAAAAAAAAAATTTCAAACACTTTTTAAAAAACGTACCCTTTTACACAAAACATATAACAAAAGCTTTTTACCATGCTCAGTTTTAACTGAATGAAATCATTCATATTTTTATATAAATATTATAAAAATATAAAAATATATAAAATAACATAATAAAAATAATATTTAATTATATACATACATTTATATTTTTTTATATATAAATATTATATACATAAATTTTTATTTTATATACATATGAATAGTATACATATATAAATTTTTAAAAAATGTAAAATATATTTTATAATTTGTGTGTGTGTTTTGGCGTATGTTTGTGGGTGTGGGGAAAGGGTTAAATTTGTAAATAAAAATTTTTAATATATATTTAGATAAATACACCCCACCCCCACCTTTGGTGTTTTGGGGTATTTAAATTAATAAATTACAAAAAAACAAAAAAAACAAAAATGTATGTTTTGAAAATGAAAATGTGAAATGGTAGTGGTATGTTATTGTATGTTATTTTAAAGGGGTATGTGGAATGGGGTATGTATGTTTTTATGTTATGTGTGTGTGAAAAGCCAAAAACAATCTTTTTAAATCAGGGGAAAACACACATGGCATAAACAAAAAAAATTTAAACAATTATAAACCTTACTTAATAGATATTCAAATTAATTACTCCTAAATATATTTTTGTTAATTTAATTAAGATAACCATATTTAATATTTTTAAATTTAAATTTTCATTTAAAAATAGCTCTTTTAACATTAAATATGCAGAGGAGTGAAAGGTAGGGAAATCATACGCAAACCATAACGTGAATAATAAATAACCCTTTTTTTAAAAAAAATAATGATTTTTTGCAAACCCCGGGATAACAAATCAAAAATAAAATAAGTAAAGAACACGAAACCCGACATAAATAGAAAAAACTTGATTGCCCCTCTCCACCTAAAAAAAAAAAACACCGTTGGAGGGACCTCACACACACCCAGCACACTCCTTGTCCTTTCGCAAAGCCCGGCGTGACTGTTTTTCGCACTACCTGGCGAAAACATGCACACACCACGTTGCCCCTACTAGGGCCCAATGACTGTCAGCAAACACGGCCCTGTTTTAAAGCGACCCGTAAATCATGCAAATACATTTTGGGCCCAAAAACGTATAAGTGTTTTAAATTTAAAAAAGGGGGACAAAAATTATACGCCGTGATGTATATTTGTAGAAAAATTTAAAAGGAAAAAAAATAAATATTTTATATATGTTTTTAAAAATATATATATTCATTCCACTGAAGGGAAAACCCGGGCCCCTCTCAATTCATTATTTTGGGGAGGATATTTAGCAGTCTCACCTTTTTTTGCCTGATCGGGTGCCCCTTTTCCAATCAACCGTGGTTTGGGGGCACTTAACCCAAAAGTACCACGGCGGGCGATTTCCCCAACATCTTCATTTGACTTTTAAAGGCGATATACAATTTTTTCGCCGTGAATCCCGGCTAAGCGAGCAGTCCGAGGACAGGGATTTTTACGACTGCAAGCGGCCCGGGAAATTTAACTTGGTACATGAGTCCCGCGCTCAAAACCAATGGGGCCATGCGGCAGCAAAATGCAAATTTAAAAAAAACATATAAATATTTTTAAAAATATATAAAAAAAAACACCAAAAAACCAACACACAAACACACAAAAAAACACACACACCACACACACACATATATATATAAATATATAAAAATAAAATAGAGAGAGAGAGAGAGAGAGAAAAGAGGAAGAGAGAGAGAAAATAAAGATAGATAGATAGATAAAATGTAAATATATGGGATAAATATGGGAAAAAATATAAATAAAATTAAAAAATTTTTTATATAAACATTTTTTTTGGCAAATAGGTTTTTATGTATATATGTATTTATATATATATAATATATATATATAAAATAAATACATAAACGTATATTATATTTTATATATATATTATAAAAATTTTTTTAAAATATTTGTGTAAAAACCTCTCTCCCCTTTTCCCCTCTCTTTTCTCTCTTTCCCCCTCTCTCCTCCTCTCTCTCCAAACCCCCTCTCTTTTCTCCCCTCTCCCTCAACATCCTCCCCTCTCCTTCTCACCCCCTC